>NC_142939.1:14230571-14253071 GCF_046866305.1 Octopus bimaculoides | reverse complement strand
ATATTTCTATGCTATGGGCAATGGGCTGTTATTATTCAACACACGGCGCATATTGAGAGCGACGGCAGTGTAACACACTTTAAGCACATCATCAGTTAGCTAAAATGATAAACAATAGCAGAAAGTTAATGACATCGTAGCAATATTTTTAGCTTTATTCGTTCGACACCCTTTCGCTTTTCGTATCCGGCAACACATCACAAATTGATATAGGACAATGCTAAGGCAAGAGTTATTGCTTTCTAAATCACTGCTATTATACTGATCGACTGGACAAATTGTTATGTCTTAATAGAAAATTATACACCTACATCCACTCTCTTACAAACTTACACACAGCACATGCATTCATATACACACTTATGAGTCAAATTGTCTTTACAAATTTGTGTGGGTCGTGTTTTACTAACCGCCATTACACTAGCAACGGAGAAAGAACTTCTTCCTCTTCTTCTTCCTCTTCCTCTTCTTCTTCTTCTTCTTGTTCTTGTTCTTGTTCTTGTTCTTGTTCTTGTTATTCCTCTTCTTCTTCTTCTTCTTCTTCTTCTTCTTCTTCTTCTTTCCCCCCCCCCCCCCCCCCCCCCCCTCCTCCTCCTCCTCTTCTTCTTCCTCCTCTTCATCTTTTTCTTCTTGTTGATATTCCTCCTCTTCCTTTTCTTCCTCCACTTCATCCTCCTCTTCATCCTCTTCTCCCTCCCCTGCCCCTCCTCCCCTGCCCCTCCTCCCCTGCCCCTCCTCCCCTGCCCCTCCTCCCCTGCCCCTCCTCCCTGCCCCTCCTCCCCTGCCCCTCCTCCCCCTGCCCCTCCTCCCCTGCCCCTCCTCCCCTGCCCCTCCTCCCCTGCCCCTCCTCCCCTGCCCCTCCTCCCCCTGCCCCTCCTCCCCTGCCCCTCCTCCCCTGCCCCTCCTCCCCTGCCCCTCCTCCCCTGCCCCTCCTCCCCTGCCCCTCCTCCCCTGCCCCTCCTCCCCTGCCCCTCCTCCCCTGCCCCTCCTCCCCTGCCCCTCCTCCCCCTGCCCCTCCTCCCCTGCCCCTCCTCCCCTGCCCCTCCTCCCCTGCCCCTCCTCCCCTGCCCCTCCTCCCCTGCCCCCTCCTCCCTGCCCCTCCTCCCCTGCCCCTCCTCCCCTGCCCCTCCTCCCCTGCCCCTCCTCCCCTGCCACACCCCCCTGCCCCTCCTCCCCTGCCACACCTCCCCTGCCCCTCCTCCCATGCCCCCCCCCCCCCCCCCCCGCCACACCTCCCCCCCCATGCCCCCTCCTCCCCTGCCCCTCCTCCCCTGCCCCTCCTCCCCTGCCCCTCCCCTGCCCCTGCCCCCTCTCCTGCCCCCTCTTCTTCTTCTTCTTCTTCTTCTTCTTCTTCTTCTTCTTCTTCTTCTTCTTGCTGTTGTTGTTATTCCCCTCCTCCTCCTCCTCCTCTTCTTCCTCCTCTTCAGCTTTTTCTTCTTGTTGATATTCCTCCTTTTCCTCTTCTTCCTCTTCTTCCCCCTCCTCCTCTTCCTCCTCCTCTTCCTTCTCCTCTTCTTCTAACCCTTCCTCCTCCTCCTCCTCCTCCTCCTCCTCTTCATCCTCCTCTTCCTCTTCCTCTTCCCCTCCTCCTCGTCTTCTTCCTCCTCTTCAGCTTTTTCTTCTTGTTGATATTCCTCCTTTTCCTCTTCTTCCTCTTCTTCCCCCCTCCCCCTCTTCCTCCTCCTCTTCCTTCTCCTCTTCCTTCTCCTCTTCTTCTTCCCCTTCCTCCTCCTCCTCCTCCTCCTCCTCTTCATCCTCCTCTTCATCCTCCTCTTCCTCTTCCTCTTCCTCTTCCTCTTCCCCCTCCACCTCCTCCTCCTCCTCCTCCTCCTCTTCAGCTTTTTCTTCTTGTTGATATTCCTCCTCTTCCTCTTCTTCCCCTCCCCTTCTTCCCCTCCCCCTCTTCCTCCTCTTCTTCCTCCCCTCTTCCTCCCCCTCTTCCTCCTCCTCTTCTTCTTCTTCTTCCTCCTCTTCTTCTTCTTCCTCCTCTTCTTCTTCTTCCTCCTCTTCTTCTTCTTCCTCCTCCTATTCCCCCTCCTCCTCCTCCTCCTCCTCCTCCCCTCCTCCTCCCCTCCCTCCTCCTCCCCTTCCCCTCCCCCCCTCATCCCATCCTCCCCTCCCCCTCCTCCCCTCCCCCTCCCCCCCCCCCTCCCCCTCCTCCCCCTCCTCCCCTCCCCCTCCTCCTCCTCCTCCTCCTCCTCTTCTTCTTCTTCTTCTTCTTCTTCTTCTTCTTCTTCTTCTTCTTCTTCTTCTTCTTCTTCTTGCCATCAAAGACCCCCTCTCCCCTTCTCCACTGCTATAGCTATTCTTTCATTATTCATTATTCTTCCTTCATCATTCTTCTTAATCTCTTGGCGTTATTGCTCTTGTAGTCGTTTTCTTATTTCTCTTTTGTTTTCTTTTCTTCTCCCCCCTCCATCCCAGCACCCCTTCCACCCTCTTTCTCCATGTCTTTCCCATAACTTCTGAGAAACTCCTAATAACAAAACACACTTTTCCATCTTTGATGTTTTCAACTAATGGTGTTCTGTGGTCGAGCACTTTTCTGAAAGGGAAATTGTTGCACAAGATTCGACAAGCTTTCTCTGTAATGATATCTCGAAAGATAATTGACCGATGCACTTAATCTCTAGTCATCGGCAAACGTCTATTACTTACTACATCAACAGAGAATTTCTTTCTTCAATATAGCACTCAATATATTAATCAATATACTTACTTCTTCCCCCTACAATAGTTGACATGAACGGTGGTAACACAAAAAGTAAAATTTAAAAGAAAAAAAAAATGGACAGAACATGAAGTATTGAGTTACGCCCCTATGTTTTTATTTCAAATTCCAATAGGCTGCTGAATGTAATTTCAACAAGAATTAGCTGAGAAAAATAATTCAAAATGACCAGTGGCTTGTATTTGAATAGAATAGACAAATAGCGGTATGCTAAATAGCATTCAACATAAATTCTTGATTTATTAAAATTATCTTCGCCTCCAGAAGATGTGCTATTATTACCAAATGGATAAAAGCGGCGAGCTGAAAGACTCGTTAGCACGTCGGGCGAAAAGCTGAGTGGTATTTCGTTTGTCCTCACGTTCTGAGTTCAAATTCAATTGGATGAACTAAAAGCCGGAAGGAAACGGGATAAACTACCTGCATCAACTCCCTATAAAAGCAGACAGTGATTTTACCTTGTATTCATTCTTAGTGCAAGTTTTGAAGAGTGCAGTTCAATTTTAACAGTTATTTTTCAAAGCTATAATGGAAGTGACAACGGAACATATTTAGCATATATTGCTTTATGAGCTCAATTAAAGCAACAACGCAACGTAAAGTGCAGTATATGGGGATAATATGGACAATAAATGTAAGCCAGTATCAACGGTGGTTTCATAAATTTCGAGTCGGAAACTACAGCTTAGAAGACGAACCTCGTCCTGTAGAGCTCGAAGAGGACGTCCTGAAAACCCTGGTGGGACAAAATCCTATCGTAACTGTTGAGGAGCTTGCAGTGAAGCTTGGATTTGGTCATTCAACCATTCATCGATATCAGCGTCAGAAGGAAAACGATCATCTTTGGTTTCAAGACAAATGGTGTTCTTCCATCAGGATAATGCTCAGCCACATACAGCGAACTTGACATTCCAAAAGCTGGAGCAGTTTAAATGGGAATCAATGCCCCACTCACCATATTCGCTGAACATTGCCCCAACTAATTATCATTTATTCCGCAGTCTACAAAACCATTTGAACGGAAAAAATATGAATTATGTAGACGAGGTCAGAACAGTACAGGAGGAGTATTTTTCGTCACGGTCAAGTGAATTTTGGAAGAGGGGGCCTTGTAAGTCTACTAGATAGATGGAAGAGCATTGTAGAAAATGAAAGAGAGTATATTTTAGATTAAAAAAGAACTTTATCTTAATTTTGAAAAATAAAAGTATAAAAAACCGCATTATTTATGGGATGACTTAACACAAACTATATTCAGTAAAATTTTAGACACATACATGCTTTTATTGTATTCAGTTCAATATGCTACCGCTGTTCCTACACCTCGATTGAGTGCGTAGGTATAAATTATGTTATAAAATAAAAATTCACGAGGGTTAAAGGGTTACCAACTGAACGGGGTACAACAAAATCGTGCTACATTGTTGGCAGAGACGACAAAACAACACTTTCACTTCGTATATAAGATTCCCTCTCTCTATATATAGACATCGAATTTTCTCTAGTTTAAAGATAGTGTAATGCATCCTTGTAATTCTTTATTTTTTGTTTTCTCCCTCTCTTCCTATGTACCTTTGTCTCTATGCATATATATATATATATATATATATATATATATATATATATATATATATTTGCTAGTCTGTCTGTTTTACTGCATTTCTTTTTCTCTGTCTCACTGTAGATGAACATTTATGTTCACGCGCGTGCGCGCGCACACTCATGCGTGTGTTTATTCTCTATCGACCAAGTTGCATTCTATCTTTCTTTCCTTTCCTCAATCACACTTCGTTTGTGTCAATTAAAGTCTCAATGTGCATATCCGAATGTTCGCGCTTGGATGTGAACGGGTGCATACATACATACATACATACATACATACATACATACATACATTCATACATACATGCATACATACATGCATACATATATACATATATACATACGTGCGTACATATATACATATATACATACATGCATACATATATGTATGTGTGTTTGTAGTGAGTGTGTGTATATTGATGGAGATTGGTAAACTGTTGTGGTCGTACTTAAGCTCATATACAAAAAGTGACAAATACAAACATATATCCAGGGCTACGTGTGTGTGTGTATACACACACACACACACACACACACACACACACACACACACACATATATATATATATATATATACATACATACATACATACATACATATATATATATATATATATATATATATATATATATATATATATATATATATATATATATATATATATATTTTATGTACGTACATACATACACACATATATATATGCGTGTGAAACTGCTGAGACATACTGTAACCTCAACCTTTAATCTCTTTCTGTTCATTCTATTTGAAATTTTAATCCATCCGTAACTAGTCTAATAAGTGTTAATGGCTGTTAGAAAACAAAAAAGAAAGAAAAAAAAGAAAAAGAGGAACAGAAAAGAAAAAGAACAGAACCAAAACAAAACAAAAAATAACAAAAAAACATCTAAACGTATAAGAGGAAAAACACATACAATGCTAAAACAAGAATACAAATAAATAAATAAATAAATGACAATAGAAAAAGAAACAAAAATGAAAACAAGAAAATAAGAAAAAAAAATGGCGAAGGAAAATAAAACTCTTAAAGGAAACGTAAGAGACCCAAATAGAAGGAAAAATTGACAAAAGAAAAGAGGAAGGAATTGTTGGAAGGTGCCGAGTTGATAGCGACCCGACCAGCGTTCGTCATGTATTATGTACTATTCAGTTTTATGGCATCGACGGCGATAACTGTAGCAACAGGAAGTTGACCACAGAGTTATTTCGCTTTGTTTATAGAAAGCTATTATTCTAATTACCAATGAAATTCCGGAAGTTTCGGCTTGACGCCGAGAGAGCCATTTTCAAAAGCCAACTACTAATTTGTAAATTACTGACACGTTATTGTTGGTTAATTAAAGTGAATCGATTTGAATAATGAATAATGGTTAAACCCCTCACTCCCACCATTTCTGCTACTTTATTTTTCTTGCTGTGCAATGAATCGTGTGTTGGGAGGTTTTGTAGGACGTAGCGTTGTTTTGTTGTTCTGTACACACACACACACATACACACACGCAAGTTCACACACACACACACACACGCATGTTCACACACACACGCACACACACACATTCACACACACACGCACGCGCTCTCACACACATACATGCACACACACACGAGGCCTCACACGCACGTGCACACACACGCACACATACACACACAACATTTACATATGCGCACACACGCACAAGCTTACCGACGCATAAACACACGCAAATATAAATGAACATATACACACACCTATAGATATAGAGAGTTGTTCTGTACATACACAGGTCGGACATATACACATGCACATACACATGCAAACATACACATATACGCACACAAGCATACACACACACCTATATGCAGAGAGAACTGTTTCGTTGTTACGTGTGTGTTCGTGTGTGCATGTCTTTGTGTATTTGGTTGCGTGTAAATACACAAACACACACACACACATACACATACATACATGCAAATTTACCAACGCGCGTTTGCATGTATAAAAGTTGTATATGTATGTGTATGCATATATACACACAGATCTGAATATATATGTATATTTTATTTATTTATGCGCCCTTTTTAAAGCCTAGCTAGGCTCAAGGGACCGGTTTCCCGGTTTCTATGGCGCATGTGTTACCTCCAGCTGGACGGGACGCCAGTCCATCGCAGCGTTACTCAAGAAACAGGAAGAAAGAGGGAGAGAAAGTTGGAGCGAAAGAGTACAACAGGGGTCACCACCACCCCATGCCGAAGCCTCGTGAAGCTTTAGATGTTTTCGCTGAATAAACACAGAACGCCCGGTCTGGGAATCGAAACCGCGAGTCCGCTGCCCTAACCACTGGGCCATTGTGCCTCCATATATATATATATATATATATATATATATATATGTGTGTGTGTGTGTGTGTGTGTGTGTGTGTATGTAATAATTATAATAACAATAATCTATGGATGGAATTTATAAATATTTTAATGCATCGCTACGCGCATTTCCACAAATCACTTGTTTCTTACGATCATAGTCCGTAATTCGGAGATGATTACAGTCCGTTGTATTCATGGACAGTGGGTGGATCATAGTTCATCCGCTCATGTCTTCGGGCGATGCAGCTGACATAATAAAATAAGTGATTTCATGTGCCTGCTCAAAAACTTTTCCCCTAAACAAACATAAAGGATATGTATGTATGTATGTATGTATGTATGTATGTATGTATGTATCCATGCATACATGCATGTATGTATGCATGCGTGCATGCGTGTATGTATGCATTAAACTATTTATAAATTCCATCCATGGATTACGGATGTATGCATGTATGTATGCATGCATGTATGTATATATGTATGCATGCATGTATGTATGTGTACATGCATACATGCATACAAACATGTATGTGTGTATAGATACATGTATGTATGTATGTATGCATGTATGTAAGTGTGTATGCATGAATGTATGTATATATGTTCGTGTTTGTGTTTGTATGTGTGTGTATAAACATACACATGAATACATTAAGAAGTTTGCGCCACCGTCACGTGGCTCTAATTTCTATCTGTCTGTATGGAATCTTGAGCAAGTTTCCTTTAACATAACATCAAGGGGTTGACTAATGCCATACAGTTTCCATTTACCAAATTCCCTCTTAAGGCATTGGTCGGCTCGGGGCTATATAGTAGAAGATACTTGCCTAAGGTGCTGCGCAGTGGCACCCTAGGCAAGTGTCCCGAAATAGCGTGGTTGTAAAGCAGGCTTCTTAACAACATGGCCATGCCTGCTATGAAGAAAATTGCTTCACAATTTTTTGTCTTTGAGCGGGAAGTTTACCTTGTTGCGTGTACATTTGGATTTCTAGGTGTTTCATTTTATCATATAAAAATGATGTTTACTAACATTCATAGCACCACTGTAGATGGCTTTGACAATATTTTTTCTTCATTGAATAGCTGATGGTATTTACGACGTGAAATTTTCCTGATTAAAGGCTAAGAAAATCGAAGCTACATTTACTCTTGCGTTCTGCTGAACAAGTTGAACGCAGTGTGAATTACATTTATATTGAATGGCTTGATTATCGAGAGAAGAATGCTCTATATAAGCCGAGAAAAACACTGTCAAATTTGCTCAGCTGGAAAATATAACTTAATGCAGCGTTCTGATATACTACAGCAAAAACCTAAACTTGGATATCACAACGAAATGCTGTCAAGAAAGCGGACTCAGAACCAGTTAAATTTACCAGTGAAATGAATATCCACCAATCCATCATAAGAATACAATATATGCTTATATTGTACCTATGCTTTTAATCATTTGTATTGGCTAAAACTTTTGATTGAAGAGTAAGCTGTGTCTACACCACCAACGGTACAGTGGATCAGAATCCACTGCATTATGTGCGTATATATATATATATATATATATATATATATATATCTGCATATATATACACATATATATATACATATATATACATATACATATATATATATAGATGTATATATATGTATATATACATATATATATGAATATATATATATATACATATATATATATGTATGTATGTATGTATGTATGTATGTATGTATGGTTGAATGGATGGATGGCTGGGTGTATAATTAACAGCAAAATTAAGAGAAAAAATATGATGTACCAGTTTCCTTATTCTTTGGAATTGCTTTGCATTTACACTTCTGTAAATATTCATAGTCCGGTGAAACGAAGCTAGGATTTACCCATCGGTGGGATGGTTCACCCTGAGTAACCCTTGGTGCTTCTTACTGGTCGATGTGGTTAGCTTGAACCTGGACTATACGCTTGGAAAATTTATCCCTATATACTCATTACACACACACACACACACACACACACACACAGACACACACACACACACACACACACACACACACACACACACACACACACACACACACACACACACACACACACACATCGTTACAAACTGTAGCGAGCTGTATTATACTGGAACGTTGTGTATCCATAAGACAATAGAACAGTTATCAATTTTACAGTGTTTCTGCCGCATACCGGGGCAGTTGCTTCACCCGAGATTTGATTATGGACAGGTTGACTAAACTGTTGAGAATTAAGGTCTCTGCTGCAAAATAGCACTTCATCAGCAACTGGACGAAATTTTCCCGGCCTAGTAGTATACTCATTAGACCCACGAAGCTGCGAATTCTCTTTTTTAAGAAGGTCTAACATAAATCACCAAAGGGTTTTATCTTCTTTCTAGGCCACGGAAACTTTCGAGTTAATATTTCCCTAATATACTCATTTGTATTGGGTTTAAATATTACCGAAGGCAACTTTGTTTTTCACCCGACACAAACTAATGAAATAAAAACATTAGCTGTTGCCAGTAATTCCTGAGTGAATAGATATAACATCTAAGGCATTCCGCTCGTATCGGTCCTGTGATTTTTTCAGCCATTATGAACCTCAGAGAAGGTGGCGAGCTGGTAGAATCGTTAGCACGCCGGACAAAATACTTAGCAGCATTTCGTCCGTCTTTGTGTTCTGAGTTCAGATTCCGCCGAGGTTGACTTTACCTTTCATCCTTTCGGTTCGATAAAATAAAATACCTAATGAGCCCTGGAATCGATGTAGTCGACTATCCTCCCCCATCAAAGTTTCAGACCTTGTGCCTACAGTTCAAAGGATTATGTACTGCAGGTTATTTATCTAATGTTTTTTTTATTAGCACAGAAGGATGGAATTTGATGAAATCTTAGTTGCTATTTCTAACGTGTTAACAGACCATACAGAGGCTCCCTCTTTGGCTTGTAATACAATTAGCCGTGAAACTGGGGTCAATTCGACCGTCGATATTTCTATCGCTGCAAAATTGTCTTTTGCACCCGGTGAAAATTAAGAAAAACTGTTTTCAATTCGTATCTCATCTTCATTTAATAAGGAATAATGACTGTCAAGAATTATAAATTTAATAATAGATAATGAAGAATGAATTTAATAATCTACATTTGGTTCATATGGTTGACAACCTTTCTCATATACTAACTTCTATAAATATACAAGCAGAAACAACTCAATCAAGTCATGTGACCTCAGCGCGACCTAACTGTTGTGTGGAAAATAAGCGAACAAAGAATTGCCTGGAGGGAATTAACATTTATTATTGTTAGAGAATATAGCACAAGTTAATCAAAACACACGGACTTCAGCGATGTGACAAAGTTAATAATAATAATAGGAATAGATTGCGTTCATTTAATATAATTTATAGTCTATTTACAATAAACTAGTCTTCAAGTCAACTTATACTGAGTTTGGTAATTGCATTTATTTGTTTTTGAGACTCTCAATGGTCAATTGGTTCTTCTGTAAGAATATTAGTAAGTGAAATATAACAGTGAAAGAAATATGACGAGTTGTCACGAAGACCGGGATAATTTCGACAAGTGGTATTGCGAAAATGGAAAGTAACCGTAGGCAACGAAAAGAACAGCTAACCTTATACAACAACAGCAACAACAACAGCAACAACATCGTAATCATCATCATCATCATCAACAGCAACAACAATAATCTTTTCTACTATTGGCACAAGGCTTGATTACATCGACCCTAGTGCTCGACTGGTATTTATTTCATCGACCCCCGAAAGGATGAAAGGCAAAGTAGACCTCGGCAGAATTTGAACTCAGAACATGAAGACGAACGAAACGACACTACGCGTGTCAACAATTTGTCACCATTCTTCATTCAGTAATTATCCCCTATCTTTGCATTACAATGGGTGCTGCTGTCTGCAACCAGCACATGGAGTCCATGGTATCAGACTAAAAACAGGGATGTATCAAAATGGTTCCACCTGTTTCCGTACCTATATCCAGTTTTGAGATCAGAACACACGTTCGTACCCTCAGTTTTGAGATCGTCTTCATGTTTATCAATTTACATTAGGAAAAACGAAACCCACAACAATAAGCAAACCAGCAGGCGCAACTGTAAGACATCTGAATGCTTACCACCCACTAATAATACTAAAGATTTCTACCATAGACACAAGACTACATTTTTGATGGCATGTATAATGATTAGATCGACCATAGTAAATTACAGGTACTTTATGTTTAACGATTTCGAAAGGGTAAAAGGAAGAGTCGGCTCTAGCAAAATTTGATCTCAGAAGATGAAGCGATGTAAGGATATAGTGCAAAGTTGTGTATATTGATAATTATTTCATAGGCTGCGCTTGTGCTTGATATCTAACATTGGCATCCGGCTATAGATTATTTGGCGGACGAGACACTCGAGTGTATCAAATTTAATACTTTACAGGTGCTATTTTATCGACTTAGGAAGGATGAAAGTCGAAAGTAGAACTCAGTGCCCTGCGATTTATAACATTTGAAAAAGGCAGGAAATGTTTTGAGGGAGGACACAGTCAATTAAATCTTCTGTAGTAAGTGACTCGTGCTAACGTTATCGAACCCAGAATGATAAAAGGTAACGGCGACCCCGAAGGAATTACTGAACAAACACAAATTTTTTTCTTCAGATAGAAGAAATGTGGGAAGAAAAGACTAGAAATACTTGTGACTGTATCTACAAAGGATTACGCGGGGAACGAAATATACATATTTCAATGTTCTTAAGATGTCGGATATGTTAAGTATGTGCGTGTCTTTGATAGAGGGTGGGGAAGGTCATCTCCATAAATTAAGGGGAGCAACTGTAATATAAATCACTGCGCCACCTGCCGATGTCTCCTTGTAATTATCCTGAATGTTCAATCAGAGAATTCTATTGATATACAGAGCTGTTTCAATAAATAGTATATAAAGGAAAAAGAAAAATAAATGGGAGAAAAATTAAGAAATGATATAAAAAAAATTATTCCACAATATTGAATAAAATTACGTTTTGGTGTGAGCTAAGAAAAAAAACACGAAAAAAGAAAGGCAAGTAATTTTGGTAAATATTCCAAAGAACTGTATCGATGTCATTCGGAGTAGTTATATATTTATGGAAATAAGTCTAACGAATCCGAGAAATATTTCTTTTGGTACCATATTAATAGAATACATTTGTATATTAATCTAAGTGTAGATATAGACAGAAAAAAAATCAGAAAAAAATGTCTGCTCTTGCATAAACAACAACAAAAATAATGACAAAAGACGCCAGTTTAAAAAAAAGAAAAAAGGCAAAATAAAACAAAACAAAACAAAAAACCCCAGACTGGTGTTATACGGGTTGCATCTGTCGCTCTCTTAATATTTCTACCTTGCTATATTAATTTTCTTATTTCGTGTTTTAGCCAATATGTCGATGGCACCACAGTTGTGTATTGAACTAAATTCAGTACAATACAGGTGTATAAATAGTTTTCAACACCGGATTTACCATAGAAAAAGCCAAAATCCCCTTTGACAAAGATTTTGTCTTTATCTTTGTTGATGGACCTAGAGGAAGGGCAAATGTCCATGCTTTGCAGATCTTGCTTGACCAGTGAGACTGTTGTCATTAATGTTCCTCTCGAACGTTTATAAGACTTGAAAAAGACATGAAATTAGTGGGAATTCCAGAGAGCTGACGTTCTTGGAAGAAAGGACTGGGTGTCGTGGTTGGCGTAGGACATGGTAGGGTTGGACATATCAAGAGTAATGAGTGGAAGGTAAATATGTGGGATAGGAATGCTTGATGGGGCAAGGCCAGCCAGCCATTGTAGTAGCAACAGCTGAGTAAACTAGAACGACATGAAATGAAATGCCTTGTCCAAAGAAACAATGCTCATCCAGAACGAATAGCCTTAAAATCATGTGCCCAGCGCCTTAACAACTAGGCTACGGTACTACATCAATATCTATAAAACACAAGATGTTTGTGTGTGTGTGTACGTGATGTGGGTTATGCACGTCCACAAATTAGCACGCATGTCGCTCCAATTTTAGGAGGACATTGTTCATGACCCTATCTGTGTTTTTGTCAACTTTTTCTCACAGAGGCACCCGCGTATAAGCTGTAAAAATCGATAAACTTTTACCAATTTTGAAGTTTGTTGACATGGCGAAGTCAAATCTGTGCGTACGCGCATGAAGGAGAGAGAGAAAGCAAGAGAGAGAGAAAGAAAGAAAGAGAGGGAGAAAGAAAGAAAGAGAGAGAAAGAAAGAAAGAGAGAGAGAAAGTAAAGAGAGAGTGAGAAAGAAAAAAGAGAGAAAGAAAGAAATAGTGTGTTTGTGACAAGGGGAGGAACAGAGTGATTGTCAAGCGTCTAAAAAAAAAAAAAAAATGAAAAAGTGGAAGAGGGAGACAAAGCGGCCAAGGAAAAAAAAATTCTCTCACCAAGACAGCGTCTAACAAAAAAAAAAAAGGAACGAACAAGTGGAAGAGGGAGACAAAGCGTATTACGAAAGAAAACGTAGCTAAGGAAGACAGAGTAAAATGCATTTGTTTTCTTAAACATGAGATATAGTTTCAAATATAAGACGTTTTTGAAAGACACTATATTCTATACTAAGATTATATATACTTTCTCACACAACAATTCAAATATATTTATTTTAAGTCATTTATTTATTTTAAATCGTTCATCTTTCTCTCACACATACGCACATATACTACTTTGGGAGCGAAAGAGTTTTGTTTATATTTCACAACTATGAAACAAAAACGTATGTAACAATTTGTCAGTCACCCCACCCCCCAACCCGTTTTTCGGACCACAAAAAGGGTTTGGTAATTTTTCAGATTAACACCCGCACGATTTCCACTAGGGTGTTACGGTTAGGATTAGGATTAGGGCTAGGGTTACGGTTTTAGGGTCAGAGTTAGGGTTAGGGTTACAGTTAACATAGAAGGGACAGGCTCCTTATTTTTTGGTTAAGGTTGTTGGTAAGCTTTCCTAAGTTACTCCAATCCAGATCCCCAATGCAAACCTTCAGATCAACCTTCTCCTATGCAGATCTCTAATGCAACATTTCAAAAAAGAGTCAATAAGTGAAAATAACCAATAAACTGATTCCTTATGGGATTTCCCAATCAAATTGCCAGCAAACCATTTTCAGCCAAACCAATTTCAACGGATTTCGCTCAAATCTGATGTCGATGTTACTTATTTTGGTTTGAAATAAAGGACTTAATCATTTAATAATCCTAGCTTAATCCTGAGCAGCGCCGGGTTATACTGCTAGTATTTAATAAAACAACATGTGAGGTGTGATAAATGTGCTCTTGGTGGGATTAGAACTCAGAATACAATATGATCTAACTAGATAACGAACAGTACTTTGCCTATTTAGTATAAGCTTCAGTGATGAAGTCAGAATAATACCGAAACATTCTCAGAGTTGTCTGCCATACTTGCATTACTCATTCACTAATGTAGTTTTGCTCTTCACCGCATATTCATTTTCCCCAAAGTCTAATGATTGTATTGATTTCTTTCATAGGTCCAGGGTCTTCCGTTGAGTATATTTAGTTGGTGATACCTTTGTAAATACTTCGGCAGGGACGCTGAAAGCTGCCCTTCACTGATGAAGTCACTTATATCGAAACACGGCGAGTTGCTTTTCATAATTTCTGAGTAAAATAATGATAATTCATTAATTAATTTGATTTCTTCTTTCATCGTATATTTGATGCTGTGAAGGAAGGTACATAGCAATCCATTACCTGACATGGTGTTTAATAAGTACTTCGGCCGGAAAGGCGAAAGCTGTCTTTCACTGAAGATGTCAGAGTAATATCGAAACATGTCGACCTGTTTTTCATGTCTACTAAAGAAAAAAAAATGATAAAATGTTAGCTAATTTACTAATGCTGTGAAAGAAAAATAACAACACAATATTTAACTGGTGTTTCATTTTATCGAGACCAAAATGTGGAAAGGTGAAGCAAACCTCGGTGAGACTTGAACTCAAAACGGACAGAACCAAAGCAAAAACTGAAATACAGGTTGTACGACGCTCTAACGACTATCCATTCACTCATTAATTTCAATACACCTGTTGAAAATATAATCATATTCTTTTAATAATTTTGGCTTCGTGATAAATTTATGAACTCTGTCGGTATATGAGAAAATTAATGGCACGGAGATAAGGCCCCAAACAATTGTATATGTAATTTGTGCATGTGTGTGTGTGTGTGTGTGTGTGCGCATCCACACAGATATACGTACATGCGCACATCCACCATATATAATAAAATATTAAATTATCCCTGATTCATGCTGTCTTGTGCATAACACACACTCACACACACACACACGTGTACACACACACACACACACACACACACACACACACACACACACACACACACACACATATGTATATAAATACATTATCATGTAGCAAGGTTAAGTGAAAAGAATCGCCAGCTAAATTTTAAATCGCAAACACTAAAGGTCTTTTATTAACGGTTATCAACAGACTTAAACAAGTCAATAGGTTCGTCAATATTCAGTTGGAATTAATTTTGACCATTTTTATGAGTGAAGATTTCCTGGCCAAGATGTATTAATATTACGCGTTGGTCGCCTCAGCGATTTGTTCTGTGATACATCCTATTAAATGTTTTTATAGCAACATTCCAGAGTAAATTGTGGTTCACCTATCTCTCTCTCTCTCTCTCTCTCTCTCTCTCTCTCTCTCTCTCTCTCTCTCTCTCTCTCTCTCTCTCTATCTTGACTTGTTTAAACGAAGGCAATAATTGAGCAGTATGAAAATCAAAAGCGTTCCAGTTATAGCCATCACGTCAGCACGTCTTTTTTTCAATATATATATTTACGACTGCATTAACCAACATATAAATTCTTTGATTTGAGAGCTCCGGCTTCTATTTCTAGCAAGTTAAAAAACTACGTAGAAGCTCTCTATTTGTTCTTTCACAGAATATATGCGTGTGTGCTTGTGCATAGAACAGGTTTGCATTAGTGTCTTTTTTTGATAGCTTTGAGAATGACAGCGTTCTCAGCCCCTCTAAATATTCTTCTACTTAAGTGAATATGGCTTTTCACCCATTGAGGGATGTCTTTTATCGTGAGTTTATTCATCATATATATATACATATATATATATATATATATATATATATATATATATATATATATATATATATATATATATATATATACATGCGTGAGCAGACGAACGAAGGAGTCACTCAACACATTTGCTAGGAGTCACATATTTAATGCATTATTAGTTAAAACAGCTTGATTGACCGAATCAAACTGTTGTTTTAAACTATGTAAATGTATGTGCACACACAGAGGTTTTATTTGAGACTGGTTCATTATTAGTCATTCACGAACCTAGGTTACTACAGGGGTACAGGGTGTTTCGTCATTCACTAATTACTATTGCAGCGCGCTCGTTCCTGCTTTCAGTGTTGTTATATCTACTTCTACTATTCCTAGGTACACGTAGACGTCTTGCTGGATGATTCCGTACATTTGAAAAACCCTGCTCTTGTTATTCTTTTTGTTTTTCTGCTGAGTTTCTAAGCCTGGTTAGCAGAAATGTCGGTTTAATTAACCATGATCCCATCATGTAACTGGCTGTACGGGACTATATGCTGTCAGTAGTTCTAAAAGCGATCTCTCTCTCTCTCTGTCTCTCACACACTCACCACAGACACAGACACACACGAACAAGCGCACATACAGACACACATATAAACAGACAAATACGCATACACACCTACACACCTACACACCTACACATCTACACACACAAATAACTGGTGCCGTCGATTACGCCAACGAGGGTTCAAGTTGATCCGATCAACAGAACAGCCTGCTCGTGAAATTAATGTGCATGTGGCCGAGCACTCCATAGACACGCATACTTTTAACGTAGTTCTCAGGGAGATTCAACGTGACACAGAATGTGACAAAGTCGGCCCTTTTAATTGTAGGTACTATTTATTTTTGGGATCGCAATGTTAGAAAACAACCAAAAATATTCAAAAGTAATTGTAGGTGCTTCAAAATAAATGTTTAGGAAAAATTCTACTGGCCAAATATGATCTCGATTAGCCAACTACTCTCTTTCTCTTTTACCCTTTTACTTGTTTCAGTCATTTGACCGTGGCCATGCTGGAGTACCGCCTTTATTCGAGCAAATCGACCCCAGGACTTATTCTTTGTAAGCCCAGTACTTATTCTATCGATGTCTTTTGCTGAACCACTAAGATACGGGGACGTAAACACACCAGCATCGGTTGTCAAGCGATATTGGGGGGGGGGACACAGACACACAAACATACACACACACACACACACACACACACACGCATATATATATATATATATATATATATATATATATATATACATATATACGACGGGCTTCTTTCAGTTTCCGTCTACCAAATCTACTCACAAGGCTTTGGTCGGCCCGAGGCTATAGTAAAAGACACTTGTCCAAGGTGCCACTCAGTAGAACTGAACCCGGAAGCATGTGGTTGGTAAGCAAGCTACTTACCACACAACCACTCCTACACCTATGGCTAAGGCTAGTATGAAACCAATAAGAGAAACTATTAAAGCAAGGAGATGGAAATGGCTGGTTCGAGTTTGTCGCTATAAACCGAACTCAGTTGTCAGGATCGCTATGCAATGGGTTCCACAAGGTAAAAGAAGACATGGCCGACCAAAGGAAACATGGCGGAGAACAATAACAAAGGATCTTAAAAGCAGAGGGTTAACAATGGAACAAGCTGTCAAGGACGCTTTCGGTGTTAGAGGGTGGAATGATCTTGCTGTCGCTTCAGGTTCCATAAAACACAATGAGAACTGAATGAATGAATATGAATGATTCTTTTTTGCCAGCTGAGTGGATTGGAGCAACGTGAAATAACGCACTGCCGGGAATCGAGCTCACGACCTTATGATCATGTGACGAATACCCTAACCACGAAGCCGCATGCCTTCACCACACACACACAAATAGACACACACGAACAGCCAGATATATGCTCATGCACAAGGCACACACACACACACACACACACACACACACACACACACACACACACACACACAAAGAGAAACGGCATTATGTACACATGAGCACTATCATACTGCAGATAAAGTCTTCAATGAAAAGCTTCAATGACATTTTTTGCATTAAGCCAAGATTAATAGAGAAATCTTCAATATTGATTTTATTAAAATGTTAAAACGAGAGTATCATTTACTTCCTTATTAATAGCATTGCCGATTATCAAACAGTGTGTCTGGAGATTCACGTATGTCACATTTCTGTCAATTATGACTGTTAATTCTACTTCCAACGCTCTACTTAATACCGATTAGGCTCCTTTGAGCCCTAAGTGGGGTTTTTAAATGCTAGAATATAAACAATACACATTCTAAATGATGGATGTTTATGACAGACCCTTTGCTCTTTTTTATGGAATAATTTTCCTGTATTTACATTTAATTCAATTTGACTTCTTCTACTGGAAGAGCGGGAAGAGATGTTCACAATAAAGGAAGTAGCAGTGAGTACCCACCCGCCTTGCTATCGAAAAGAAAAAAAGGCGAAATAGTTTTCTAATGGATATTCTATCTTTTTCTTGTTTCAGTCATTGGACTGCGGCCATGCTGGGGCACCGCCCTGAAAGGTTTAGTCGAACAAATCGACCCCAGTACGCATTATTTTTAAAGTCTGGGATTTATTCTCTCAATCTCTTTCGCAGAATCGCTATGATACGGGGAAGTAAACAAAACCAGCACCGGATGTCAAGCCTCGGTGGTGGAGGACGAGTATAAACACGAAGAGAGACACATGCATACACACATACATACATACGTACATGCGTACATGCATACATACTTAGATACATACATACATACAAACATACATACATTCATACTTACATAGTTATACATACATACATGCATACATACATACATACATACATACATACATACGTACATACATACATACATACATACATACATACATTCATACTTACATAGTTATACATACGTACGTACATACGTACATGCATACATACTTAGATAATACATACATTCATACTTACATAGTTATACATACATACTTATATACGTAATACATCCATGCATGCATTTTTTTTACAATGGGCTTCCGCACACTTTCGGTCCACCAAATCCATCAGAAGGCATTGGACAGCCCTTGGCTATAAAAGTAAATCGCCCAAGGTGCCACTCAGTGGGAGTGAACTCGAAACCACGTGTTACAAAGCGAGCTTCTTGACTACACAATCACGACTGACCCTGAAAATAAATTTTAAAATAAATACATATGTAGAAACCATCCTCACAAACAAAGTTACAACTTGACATCCATAAACGCAAACTTGGAAGACTACGATAACAGTGGCATCACCACCACCACCACCACCACCTGTAAGTATGCAAACTTGTATCATATCAACAGAAAAACAAAGAGATTAAGAAAGAAAAATATAAAGAAATATAAAGAAAAATATAAAGAAACAGCGCTCTAACGGTTCCGCCACTCACTGCTTTAATCTTGGTGGAAATAATATCAGAATATTGTTACCAGTTAAGCAGGTATAACCAGAAGAAAACAGTGTGGCGACGGTGAAGAAAGAAAGACAAGTCTACAGAGAAAATGTGTGACGGATGTATGAAAAAGTGTGAGAAAAACGATGAAAATGTGACGGAGGTATGTCACAAAAATGATGAAAGAAGTGTGACGGAAATATGTCACAAAAACGATGAAAGAAGTGTAACGGAGGTATGTCACAAAACGAGGAAAGAAGCGTGATGTAGATATGTCACAAAAATGACGAAAGAAGTGTGACGGAGGTATGTCACAAAAATGATGAAATCCTTGGAATTAAAGGATGAAAGGCAAAGTCGACCACGGCGTAATTTGAGCTTAGAACAGCGCTCTAACGGTTCCGCCACTCACTGCTTTAATCTTGGTGGAAATAATATCAGAATATTGTTACCAGTTAAGCAGGTATAACCAGAAGATATGAGATGATTTTTTTTGTCCCTTCGCACACATGCGGTATTAAGTGGCACTTTTGCGTACACCAAATTCCAATATAAATAGAAGCAGGCGGCAGCGAGTAGGTACACTTTAACTTGACCTAACTGTAGGCTTTCGCTCATTTGTGGGTGAATAACTCTAAATACTTCTGTAGATACTTTCGTAAATGATAACTTGTTTTATTTATTATGTTTTCTCTCTGTAATTATTTCTGTCCTTAATTTTGGTTCTGACCCACTCCAATTGTTTATAACTTTATGTAAATGTTTAGTTCATCTCCACACATGTTTCTCACCCTAACTAGTTTTGATGTTTCGTATAACTATACGTATGAATGAAATTGAATTTAAGTGCCCTCATTAAATTGTTGTTGTTGTTGTTGTTGTTGTTGTTGTTGTTGTTGTTGTTGTTGTTGTTGTTGTTCTTCTTCTTCTTCTTCTTCTTCTTCTTCTTCTTCTTCTTCTTCTTCTTCTTCTTCTTCTTCTTCTTCTTCTTCTACTTCTTCTTCTTCTTCTTCTTCTTCACCGTGGATAAACAAAAACGTGTGTTTCTTATTCGATCAGAAAAAAAAATAGTGGGCTATACCAGTTACAGAAACCTTCCCATGGTCTGGAGTTTCCCCTTACGAGCATACTTCCTCAAAAAGAAAGAAGAAAAGAAAGAAAGAAAGAAACAAACAAACAAAAAAGCCAACAAATCAAAACGCAAACGAAAAATATCCAACGGAGAAAAAATAAGAAAAAGCTATAAAAATACACCTGATACGAAGATGGCCTTCAACTTTGCTAGCCTTGTACCTAAACAAGAGGCCATTGTTATCTATTTATTTTGTTTTCAATGTAATTAAATCCAGTACAGCTTCTGAAAGCATAACTATTTTTACTAGCCGCAAAATCAAAGGCATTGCTGCAGTTTTTATTATCTCTAGATGGCTGTTTTGGTGATCAGAAAAAAAGACAGACAGAGGACATCGCTCGGATGAGGAAAATATTAATATTTATCGAAAGCATTAATATTTATAGAAAATATTAATATTCATATAACCGTCAATGCAGGAGAAGAACAGAAACGCCCACACGGTGGGCTATAGCAATTGCAAATATAGTTGCAGCGATAATAGTTATAAGAGATTGAAGTAAAAATGTGCAGCACAGTATTGCATGAATAAATCGTCGATTAAAATAAGAAATCACTGTTTCACCATTATGAATCTCTTAGTTTGATACAAAAACTTTGAAGCCAGGACGTCGGGTTTTAGATGAAATGAAGGGTTGATGAGGAACGCAACCTCGATCCCGAAAATGATCATCAAAAATACATAACCAGGGAACCTCCATGCTTGACCTGCTAGAAATAATGGGCTCGCCACTGAGCGCCCTGGGAATAAATCTTGCACAAATCTTGCGCATGTTCAATCTTCATGAATAGTTCTGTGTATAGTTGTCATAAGTGGAGGCACATGGCCTAGTGGTTAGAGCTGCGGACTCGTGCTCGAGGAATCGTGGGTTCGAATCTCAGACTGGGCGATGTGTGTGTTTATGAGCGAAACACCTAAGCTCCATGCGGCTCCGGAAGAAGGTAATGGCGAACTTCTGCTGACTCTTTCGCCACAACTTTGACTCACTCTTTCCTCCTGCATCTAGCAGCTCACCTGCGACGGACCGTCGTCCTGTCGTCCTGTCGTCCCGTCGTCCCATCATCCCGTCGTCCCGTCGTCCCGTCCAGGTAGGGAATCTATACGTCAATGAAACCGGTAAACCGGCCCTTATGAGCCAAGCAGGGCTCGAGAAGGAACAAACAACACCAACATAGCTGCCATACCAACTCCAAACTGTACGCTTATTGTCTTTATTGTCACACGACAATCTTCATCCAGAAAGCTGCGAATTTCCTCAACCAGTTTTGCTGTTCTGATGTTTGTCTCTCTCCCACACCACGCATAACCTCTCACTGCCTCTCTGCCATCCTTGAACTTCTTGTGCCAGCGAAGAAGCTAATCCATTAGCAGTCTGGAACGTTTCATGTGTTTCTGTAGTGTTTTTTTGCATAGTCTAACACAAGATTTTGTTTCATAGCGAGCTTCCAAACACCCTGATTGCATTCTGCGACAAGCAGTGTTGAGCAGGTAGTGCTCAAAATGCTGTTGCAGCCGTTTCCTTTAATCTGGAATAACAAAAGTTGGTATGTCAGTTTATTAGATATATAATAATCTATAATGATAAAAGAGAAATTCTGTCTGTTCGTCTGCGACTCCTGTATCTCAGCCTACATTTGCTCTACATAGACATATTATACCATTTTTGGAATCAGAATGATCCCGAGATTGAAAATCTTCTCTTCATTTAGTTCTCGAACATCTAGCATTGGAATCTGATTTAAAAGCAGTTGGGTTGCTATTTCTAGTAAGTAAAGTTTGGCTGATTCATGCCATCTTGGTGGCATTTGTCAGATGACGTCAGAGATCAAGGGGGAGATAAATGACATTTGCTTCGTTAATTTTACGTCGAGATAAGAACTTTGAGACAAATTGTCCAGCAGCTGGGATTCAAATTGGGACTGGAACAAAAGAATGATTGCATTTGTTGAATTAATTCTCATCCGCCCTTAACCTCTGATCAAACACCACCAGGGCTTATAGTCATCATAGGCGTATTAT
>NC_142939.1:14220571-14225571 GCF_046866305.1 Octopus bimaculoides | reverse complement strand
TTGGAAAGAGGGATGGGAAGCCGTGATGCTCATGCTTTTCCGAGAAGTGTTACTAGCTGAAATAAGGTCCAATATTTGTCTTACATGAACCAGAAATCATAATCTGACCCCCAATATCGTTTCACAGTGAATTTAACTCTTTGCCCGACATCGTTAGCTTGAATAAATAAATAATTATTATGAAGCGGGTTAAGGCTGCGAGCTGGCAGAGTCGTTAGCACGCCGGATAAAATCCTTAGGAGCATTTCGTCTGTCTTCACGCTCTGCGTTCAAATTCCGCGTGGGGTCGACTTCGCTTTTTATCTTTGCGAGGTCGATAAAGTAAGTGCCAGTTGATTAGTGGGGTTAATGTAATCGACTTCCCTCCTTCCCCGAAATTTCTGGCCTTGTGCCAAAATTTGCAACCAGTAATTATCAAAGTTTGTTTTGACTAGATACGAATACCTGAATGTTAATTAAGACTGACATTATTAACATAGTGAAGGTGCGTGGCTTACTGGTTCGGGTATTCGGCTCATGATCGTAAGGTCGTGAGTTCAATTCCTGGCGACGCGTTGTGTCCTTGAGCAAGACACTTTATTTCATGTTGGTCCTGTCCACTCAGCTGGCAAAAATGAGTAGTACCTGTATTTCAAAGAGCCAGCCTTGTCACACTCTGTGTCACGCTAAATCTCCCTGAGGACTTCGTTAATGGTACACGTGCTTAGCCACTTGCATGTTAATTTCACGAGCAGACTGTTCTGTTAATCAGACAACTTGAACCCTCGTCGTAACCGACGGAGTGCCAGTTGGGTATTAACATAAGAGAAGTAAAACCTCATTAGGAATCTACTACATACTGTACGAGTGGTCGTGTCACATTCTGCACTAAGAAACCAGTATAGTTACATGTTACACGTAAATATATTTGTCACATGTTTTTTTTATGAAAAACATGTCAATCAGTGTTGCCAGAAAAAGAATCAGAAATGACAGCAATCAAGAAAGAATGGAATGGAAATTTTTCTCTAGTTTTTATTGACATTGATGGTTTTCCCATCCATATACAAATATATCTTAGTGGCAGAGCCTTCACCTACTGGAGTTGCTGGTTCAAATTGTTATTTCTATTATAGGAACAAGGCCTGCAATTTTGGAGGAGAGGTTAAGTCGATTACACCAACCCCAGTACTCAGGCGGTGCTTAATTTATCGAACCCCGAAAGATGAAAGGCCAAGTCGACCTCGGCGTAATCTGAACTCAGAACGTAAAGACGGACGAAATGCCGCTAAGCATTCTGCCTGGTGTGCTAACGATCCTGCCAGCTCATTGCCTTACCGCCAGCAGCAATAATAAACCCACATATCTATAGTAGCGAAAAAGTATAGAGGATTAGATCAGTTCTAATACCTAACTTACTGCTTCATTGACTCCACTGCCTGACTGATAGTTTATTTTATCAGCGTCAAAAGAATAAGAAACAAAGTTGATCCTAACGAGATTTGAACCCAGAACGTAATAATTCTCTGCAGCTAGTCACGTTTTGGAAGCCAATAACAATAAAACCACAGATGTTTACTGAAATCAATTGCAATACCAAGCTTACTGCTTTTTACTCTCTCGACCTCGAAACAGTAAAACTGAAACCAATGAGGAGAGATTTGAACTCGGAACCAAAGGGAGCATAACAAACATCTTTCAAGCACTTTATTATTTATTCCACTCCACTGAATTAACAATATCATTAACATATTGGAATTAATTCGTTAGACTATGTGTCAATCTCCTGAAAAGTTGGCCTTCTGCCTGGTCAAAACTAATTAGTATTGATCAAAAGCAAATCTAAACTGACCTAAGAGATGACCAAGCTAATAGCCGTGCGAATGACCGTTTTTGTTTTTGTTTCAATGCTGTTAGTTATGGGTTCCGATCTAGACTAGTCGTTTTGCGTCTCCGATTCTGACTCCTCCGCTGACTGTATATCGATATAAGTATGCCAGCCCGCCGCCTTATATATCGATATCGATATAAATATCCTTTTCTACTCTAGACACAAGGCCAGAAATTTTTGGAGAGGGGGCCAGTCGATTAGATCGATCTCCAGTACGCAACTGGTACTTAATTTATCGACCTGGAAAGGATGAAAAGCAAAGTCGAACTCAGAACGTAAAGACAGACGAAATACCGCTAAGCATTTCGCCCGGCGTGCTAACGTTTCTGCCAACTCGCCGCCTTATATCGATATAAATATCGATAATATACTGGTATTGTTTCAAATTTAACGGAATTGTCAGCACGCCGGACAAAATGCTTAGTGGGATTTCGTCCGGCTTTACGTTCTGAGCTCAAAATATCACCTAGGTCGATTTTGCTTTCATCCTTCTGAGGTCGATAAAAAAAGTACCAGTGAAGTTGTGGGGTCGATGAAACCGACTGCCAACTCCCGCCAAATTTCAGGCCTTGTGTCTATAGTACAAAGAATTATTCCATACGCATAGCGTCGACCAATACACTTAGCGGTATTCCTTACGTCGTTTTACTTTATGAGTTCAAATTCAGCCGAGGTTGACTTTGCCTTTTATACATACGGGGTCGATAAAATAAGTGCCAGCAGAGCATTGAAGTCGACGTAAAGAACAAGTCCCCACCATCAAGCATCCAGGCGCTGTGCCGGTGGTAGAAAGGATTATTTTAAGCAATTGAGGCGGCGATCTGGCTGAAGCGCTTGAGGGTCGGACAAAATGCTCAGTCGCATATATTCCATTTTTATATATATATAGATTCAAATCCCAAGATCAACTTTGCCTTTTCATCCTTTCGTAGTGGATAAAATAAAGTACCAGACATATACTTGAGTCGATGTAATCGACTTAATCCCTTTGTCTGTCCTTGTTTGTCCCCTCTGTGTTTAGCCCCTTGTGAGCAATAAAGAAATAAGCATCATCCTTTCTCCAAGCTCTCATCGCTAACACTATCTTCTCTCTCCCTCTGTCTGTCTGTCTGTCTCTCTTCCTCTCTCCCTCTCTCTTCAACTAACCATCGCATCATACATTTGACCTTAAACTATTAATATAGATTCCTGTTTCAATAATTTGGACTACATTTATGCTGCAGCACCGTCTTGATGAGTTTAGTCGAATAAACGGACACCAGTACGTATTTTATAAAAGTTTGGTCTCTCTTTCGCCTAACCGCCTAACCTCGGCGGAATTTGAACTCAGAACGTAACGGCAAACGAAATACAGCTAAGCATTTCGCCCGGCGTGCTAACGTTTCTGCCAGGATGATGCTATTATTTGATGAGAGGGTAAGACTAAAAGATGATAACTGTAGAAGAAGTGTCAAATATATAACGATGATTATAGTTTTTTTTTCTAACAATTGCACCTTCAGATCTACAAGTGTGGTGTTTAAAGCATCTCAAGATGGAAAAACTTTAAATTAAAATAAATTATGTATTTCATGGTTCTCTTAAAGTTTCCGACAATCTTATATTTTTTTTCAAATAACCGCATTAAAATTTGTTAAAACTTTACCACTGTACATTATAGATAATGTCTTCGATTTTGCTACATAGCTAAGATAGTTTACATCTTGAAGTAAAGGGAAAAATAACAGACAACTCAGATTAGAAGACGCAATAATACAGCTTTCAGAGATGTTGTTTCTAGAAATTGTACCTTCAATACTACCGATGTATAGAGAGGATTACTGTTTTTGACCGTGGTATATGTCTTGCCCTGTGGAGGCGCAATGGCCCAGTGGTTAGGGCAGCGGACTCGCGGTCAGAGGATCGCGGTTTCGATTCCCAGACCGGGCGTTGTGAGTGTTTATTGAGCGAAAACACCTAAAGCTCCACGAGGTTCAAGCAGGAGATGGTGGCGAACCCTGCTGTATTCTTTCACCACAACTTTCTCTCACTCTTACTTCCTGTTTCTGTTGTGCCTGTAATTCAAAGGGTCAGCCTTGTCACACAGTGTCACGCTGAATATCCCTGAGAACTACGTTAAGGGTACACGTGTCTGTGGAGTGCTCAGCCACTTGCACGTTAATTTCACGAGCAGGCTGTACCGTTGATCGGATCAGCTGGAACCCTCGACGTCGTAAGCGACGGAGTGCCAACAACAATATGTCTTGCCCTGCAGTAGAAATTGTCAACAGCTGGTTAATCAACTCGGTATTTGTATGGGAAATACAATTAGCAGTTGACTCATTAGTTCAGATTCCTTAATTGGCCATTTAATTAACATTACACAAAATAAACAGGAATCATTAACGAAGTTACTGAGAACACTTGGAATAATTAAATAGATAAAACTAAAGCACTAAGTAGGTGTCGGGGATATAGCTCAGTGGTAGAGCATTCGACTGCAGATCGAGAGGTCCCCGGTTCGAACCCGGGTGTCCCCTTCTTCTTTTTCTCCCCATTTTTTTTATATCAGCCTCCTTCTTTCCTTTCTTTCGGTTTCCTTCTCTCTATCTCTTTTTCTCTATCCTTCTCTTCGCTTTCTCTATCATTTGATTGTGTTGTTGCTTGCATTCGTATTTGCATATGTATATTGTAAAGAAAAAGGGCAAAATTGTACCAGACATATACTTGGGTTGATGTAATCGACTTCCCATTCCCCTCACAATTGCTGGCCTTGTATCAAAATTTGAGATAATTTTAATCAAAAATTGTATCACACTTCTATGAATTTGTAATACTGTACCCAATATAAAAGTTATTGTCTATAACAGGGATTCTTAAATTTTTAAATTCATGACCCCATTTCTCGTCACGAGATTTTTCTTCCTCTTTAAATGTTTATACTATTTGACGCCGTCCCCTCGAATCAAGTTGGTGTTTTCGCTCAATAAACACTCACAACGCCCGGTCTGGGAATCGAAACCGCGATCCTATGACCGCGAGTCCGCTGCCCTAACCACTGGACCATTGCGCCTCCACACATACCTACATACATACATACATACATACGTACGTACGTACGTACATACATGCCTACAGCATAATACTTTAA
>NC_142939.1:14215571-14218071 GCF_046866305.1 Octopus bimaculoides | reverse complement strand
GGTATTTCGTCTGTCTTTACGTTCTGAGTTCAAATTCCGCCGAGGTCGACTTTGCCTTTCATCCTTTCGGGGTCGATAAATTAAGTACCAGTTGTGTACTTGGGTCAATCTAATCGACTGGCTCCCTTCCCCCAAATTTCAGGCCTTGTGCCTAGAATAGAAAAGGTGGCGAGATGGCAGGAACGTTAGCACGCCGGGTTAAATGCTTAGCGGTGTTTCGTTTGCCTCTACGTTCTGAGTTCAAATTCCGCCGAGGTCGACTTTGCCTTTCATCCTTTCGGGATCGATAAATTAAGTACCAGCTGAGTACTGGGGTCGATTTAATCTACTGGCTCCCTCCCGCCAAAATTTCGAGCCTTGTGCCTAGAGTAGAAAATAACTTGAACAGCACAATCTTGACCGCCGAATGACAATAAAGTGAAGAATTTCTTTCTTAACGATTCCATTGAACCAGTTAGGGAGTATCTGCCATCTGTATGATCGCTTGACCTGCTAGAAATAATATCCAAGTTTCCTTTAAATCACATTACAGCAGTCATGGGAAAACTGCTGTCCATGGCACGCCCTGCCTTGAGTTTTATTTTAGTAGTGCGGCCCGCCTGATGACGAACCTTGTCTCATGCGGCCCGTTTCTCGAAGTCGCCTATGCTTGATCTAACGTTTTGAAAATACGCCACACTCCAAAAGAGCAAATGAATAAATAAATAAAGAAGAATACGTATACATAGATTAATGATATCATGGATACTCTTTACTCTTTTACTTGTTTCAGTCATTTGACTGCGGTCATGCTGGAGCACCACCTTTAGTCGAGCAAATCGACCCCAGGACTTATTCTTTGTAAGCCTAGTACTTATTCTATCGGTCTCTTTGCCGAACCGCTAAGTGACGGGGATATAAACACACCAGCATCGTTTGTCAAGCAATGCTAGAGGGACAAACACAGACACACAAACACACACACACACACATATATATATACATATATACGACGGGCTTCTTTCAGTTTCCGTCTACCAAATCCACTCACAAGGCTTTGGTCGGCCCGAGGCTATAGTAGAAGATATTTGCCCAAGATTCCACGCAGTAGGACTGAACCCGGAACCATGTGGCTGGTAAGCAAGCTACTTACCACTCAGCCACTCCTGGGCGAGATGGTCACGGCCGAAACGTCTTTGATCATGGGCTTGCTCAATCGTGATTGATTTGGGTTAAACCACCACCACCACCACCACCAACAACAACAACAACATTAATAATCAATTAATCAATGAGTCATTTAATAGAAATTGCCAACATTTTCATCGAGAAAATGATTTTAATTTGGCATCTGTGAATTTTCATTAAAACTTATTATGTTTAATAAAACTTCGTCGTTTCGGAGACGTGGTTGCATTGATTAACTGCCAACAACTAAAGACCATTCCCACAATGCATCTGCGTTTCCCGTTTATATATTTTCAAGCACAATACAATTCTGCAGGACCCGCCTTTCCCTCAACCTTACCCTCTAAAATGACGCTTACCTTTTCTCTCTCTCTCTCTTCTTCTTTCTCTCTTACTCACTCTCTTTCTTCTCCCCTCTCTCTCACTCCCTTTCTCTCCTCTCACTGAAGTCATAATCTTTCTTCAAAACAATGACCATCATCGTCATTGTCATCGTCATCAGCCTTATCCTCCACCTCCTCATCACTTTCATAATTCCTCTTTCCCTTCTTCTTCTTCTTCTTCTTCTTCTTCTTCTTCTTCTTCTTCTTCTTCTTCTTCTTCTTCTTCTTCTTCTTCTTCTTCTTCTTCTTCTTCTCCGTCGTCCTCGTCGTCGTAGTCGTCGATGCTGCCACCAACACCATCCACACTAATTAACTCCCATCCCCCACTATTTTACTTCCATCTTTTTGTATCATACGACGACGACGACGACGACCACCACCACCACCACCACCACAACCATTACCAGCGTAATGCTATTTATTAATAACTGCAATTATTGTTATTAAGGTCGACTTTGCCTTTCATCCTTTCGGGGTTGATAAATTAAGTACCAGTTGCGCACTGGGGTCGATCTAATCGACTAGCCCCATCATCAAAATTTTCGGGCCTTGTGCCTAGAGTAGAAAAAATATTCCTTATTGATTGTTTGGCCTTGTGGTAAGTATTCCTGATGCACAATACCACGGGAGTCAAAGATACAGTTCAGCGTTACATCTGTCCGATGCGTTCGGTCATCTTGCGTGAAAACAAAATACCAACGAGCGCGCATACATGCCTGAACTTTAGGCGTAATATCTAGAAACTGATACGGCCTACCGGCTTGAAAATTTTCACGCATACGCAGGAAGGGTGGTGTCACCGGCCATCCAAAGGATTTTACGCACGCGGCATTAGGTTTGGCGAGAGAAGCTAATATTCAATACATTTTTAACGCACCTCGTACAGGCATACTTACCAGTAATAAATAGTTTTCTTGGTTTCCGTAGAGGCTTCCTGGTTGGCTCATTGT
>NC_142939.1:14188071-14205571 GCF_046866305.1 Octopus bimaculoides | reverse complement strand
CGAGTGACTGGCAAAAGTCTTAATGAGTGACACAAAAACATCGTCCACCCTTTTTGACGATTTAGAAGTATAGTTCATGTAACGTAATAGATGTTTTCTGATCGATATATCTGTAAAGAAAATCACTGTCCGACTGCAACTGGCAGATATTTCTTTTACAGCGAGAAACCTCGCGCGTGTCTTGAACGATTTTCTAGTTTCCATTCCAAACTTGCTTCAGTTCATCCACTTCGTGAATAATAGAGCCTATTAACCTGAATATTGGAAATAAATATGCTTCACAAAACGCATTGGCACAAACTTCTAATTAATCAATATTTATAGGTGCAGGAATGGCTGTGTGGTTAAGAAGTTTGTATAGCAACCACTTGGTTTCGGGTTCAGTCCCAATAAGTGACACCATTGGAAAGTGTCTTTTACATTAGTTTGAGATCAAAAACATGTTATGAATGAATTTAGAAGGCAGAAATTGCGCGTGTTATATCAGTGACTGAGTTGTGATAAATAAATGAAATACAAGTTTGGTGATGGGTAAAACTATGTCCATCAACTATACAATATAAAAAGAAGCGTATCATAAAATAGCTAATGGAAATTCGTAGGATCAGATATGCTAGAACGAGTGAAGGAGAATAGGAATAAAGAGTTCTCGGGAAAGAAAGAGTCGGTGGATGCAAAGAAATGAATTACTGAGATTTAAGTGATGAAAGACATATTGAAAGTGCTGAAAATGTGAAATTATAATTGTAATTTGAGATAAGCTTGGTAAATGTTTCTGATGGATATATATTTGTGGGTTTCCGAAGATAACATAGAAACGCGAAATTAAAGAAATTCTATGCCTGACCGTTTGGAGACAATAATCTTGCAGAAAAAAATTCGATGATCATAAATGCGATAAAGTTTGGCTGTAGACACCAAATAAATTGCTATGCGAAGTGATGAAATTTGATTTATTTAGAAAGGGTAACGACATGTATTAAATATGGTTGCATAAACACGGAGAGGCAGAAATATGTGTAAACGTGTAATCATACACAGATGTCCAAATGCGCATACGAGGTTGGGCTGAAAAGATCATAGGCTGACTATGAAGAAGTGTTGGTAGAGCTGTGAAATCTTGTATGCATTAATTTCAGTTCTCCTTATTAATAATTGCATTGTTTTTTCCCAGGTAAACTGACGTCTGACTGTTGAAAGAAGACATCAAATGTAACTAGTAGCGGCTTGTCTTGAAAATAGACAAAAAATTGGCATCGTGGTGTTATCAAGTCCCTGTAGAAAAAGGGTTTCGGCTCCTTAGACATTCATGCTGACATAGCTGCTACATTAGGGGACGACGCTCCAGCTTTATCAACAGTGCAAAAGTGGGAAGCTGAAATTAGAAGCAGGAGTGAGAGTCTTTAGGATGACCCAAGATCTGAACGTTCTGCAGCTATCGCCACCGAGGAAAACATTGTTTGTGATCAATGTTTTCGTTTATAAACAAACATAAACACTTGTGTTGATACCTGCCCCAAAAAAACTGAATATTACACTTAGACACAAGAACGAACACATACAACTTGGCACAGATGTTGATACAAACCCACACATATTACAGTTGTCACTTGTAAGCGACTGTGACATGGTACTAAGTATCAAGCCTTCGCTAATTGTTTTAGGTGTATATAGTATTACGAGTGATAAAGACACCCTGTCAGCCTGCCTCCTCTCGACCCAGCGGGGTATCGAGGATGAAGGGAATGAACGCTGTACCAGAATTCTGTTGTTCGACTGCAGCAACGAAAAATGAAGCGCCTTCATCAAGGACTCAACGTCCGGAATTGAAACCACAACTTCATGCTCCGAAGGCCAACGTTTTAACCGCTAATTCACATACCTTCACCAAGTACACTTACATATACATATATATGTATGTACATGTATAGATCCATGCATAAACATGTGTCTGTATGCGTCTCTTTCTCTCTCTATATATATGTTTTGGGCGAAATGCCGCTAAGCATTTCGTCCATTGTGCTAACGATTCTACCAGCTCACCACCTTTAGATGATGATGATAATAATAATAATAATAATAATAATAATAATAATAATAATAATAATAATGATAATAATAATAATAATAATGATAATAATAATAATAATAATAATGATAATAATAATAATAATAATAATAATAATAATAATAATAATAATAATAGTAATAATAATAATGTGCCTGGTGTACCCTTATCAGATGGGTAGTCATGATGGGTATAATGGGCTTCGTATATATTACCCCAGTGTCACTTTGATGACATGCACTGCTCTCTCACTCAATAATAATAATAATAATAATAATAATAATAATAATAATAATAATAATAATAATAATAATGATAATAATAATAATGATAATAATGATAATAATAATAATGATAATAATAATAATAATAATAATAATAATAATAATAATAATAATAATAATAATAATAATAATAATGATGATGATAATAATAATAATAATAATAATAATAATAATAATAATAATAATAATAATAATAATAGGAGGGTTCTAAGCACTTGAAAGACTGCTGAAAACTTGTAGATTCCTAAGGTTGCAAGTAGTAACCCACTACCCACATAAATCCTATCAGGAATAAGACCAAACTGAACTAAACCAAAATAATAATACATACATTCATACATACACACACACATACTTACGCACATACATGTACATACGGGTGTGTATATATAAGTGTGATTGTGTGTATGTGAGCGTCTGTGTGGCTTGATTTGTTTTTAAATTCTAATAAATCGAACATATCGATCTCCTTTAAAATAGTTAATCACTATGAAAGCGATATTTGATTATGGACAAACTAATTACGAGGGCTTTGGTAGTTCTGTATTACTGTAAATTATAATGAATATTTTTAGTAGGGAAGTAAAGTAGTAAGCATATAAATCTGAAGATTTAACATTTGAGTTAGAAGCGACTCTATAATGTAAACGTTGGAAGCTCTATGATCTAAACGTAATGCATACATCAACTGCTTTGAAGTATGCTATGTTTTCAATATACTACGCCCAAAAGCGTTTAACATGAGACATACATTAAGAACGTGTGACATAGATAATATTTACATTATACAGATGCTTTTAACTCAAAATTAATATTTTGTTTTACTTGCGTAGCGCAGTAGTAAGTCAGCAGATAGATTTTACGCTATCTGTCGATACTTCGGGCTGGTAATTTGATTTCATCTCGAGGGTCATTCGATTATACGGAACTGATGAGCTGAAGTGACAGCGAAATCTCGATACCTCTCATTCGTGTTCAACCCCGGGGGTGATTCATTTCGCCTGGTTTTGAAGAATATTGGGGTTTCTTAAAACACACTACGACTTTAAAGAGAGATTCCCCTGAACGAAATGCTGCAGCCAAAAAGCATTTAAAAACACTCATACATGAAGTATGTGACATCGATAACACACACACACACACACACACACACACACACACACACACACACACACACACACACACACACACACACACACACACACAACCATATATATCTGAATAGACACATATATACATATAAATGTCTATATTTAAGCAGCTATGTATGTATCTATGTACTTATTTGTGTATATGTATATATACATATAGATATCTAATATATATGTATGTATGTACTTATTTGTGTATCTATCTATCTATCTATCTATCTATCTATCTATCTATCTATCTATCTATCTATCTATCTATCTATCTATTTATCTATCTATCTCTCTCTCTCTCTCTCTCTATATATATATATATATAGGGTAGCAAAAAATTTTAAGAAATTTTATTTACCACCAGTGGTCTAGCGAGAGTAAAAAAACAGTCAATAGACTATGTATTATTCATTTAAAATGCAGAGATGCCTATAATAGGACATAGATGTCCTATTATAGGCATCTCTGCATTTTAAATGAATATCTCTCTCTCTATATATATGTAGGAGAATGTACGAAAAAACAACAACAGACGAGGACAGGTGGTGTAAATAACAAAAGGATGTATTAGTATGACGCTCGGGAATACGGAAAGTCTTTGTATATATAAACGTATACATACCCATGAATGTATGAATTTATGTGAGCTTCAAACCTATGTGTGTGTGTGTGTGCTTACTTATCATTGTTGAAGATGAAACTCATTTCTTGTTATCAGTAAAAGACTGTCATTCTATCAGACAAGGATGTGTTTCTCGTTCGCTTAACGCCACGAAAACCAAGATAAACCACTAGCGTTGATATCGAGATACAATAAAGAAAAAAAAAATTTGATGGAATAATTCGTCTTTCTGTCAGTTGGCTGTTAATCATATCATTTTTACATTTTTTTTAAATATCGTAATTCTCAAAACAAAGTATTTCCAAAAGAATATTCTTTGAAAAGGAAAAATAAATGGTATAGGCGCAGGAGTGGCTGTGTGGTAAGTAGCTTGCTTACCAACCACATGGTTCCGGGCTCATTCTCACTGCGTTGCACCTTGGGCAAGTGTCTTCTACTATAGCCTCGGGTTGAACAAAGTCTTGTGAGTGGATTTGGTAGACGGAAACTGAAAGAAGCCCGTCGTATATATGTATATATATATATATGTGTGTGTGTGTGTGTTTGTGTGTCTTTGTTTGCCCACCACCAACATCGCTTGACAACCGATGCTGGTGTGTTTATGTCCCCGTAACCTAGCGGTTCGGCAAAAGAGACCGATAGAATAAGTACTAGGCATCCAAAGAATAAGTCCTGGGGTTGATTTGATCGACTAAAGGCGGTGCTCTAGCATGGCCGCAGTCAAATGACTGAAACAAGTAAAAGAGTAAAAGAGGGTATAAATAAGATGAAGAGTAGGTATGTCTTGGTTGAACTAGTTTGGACGCGTTGGAATCTATGACACCAACTTTCATGATCTTGCATCGTATAGCAACCGTGAGGTGAACAGAGTTCCATCCTTCACCCTACACAACTGCTGGATGAAGGCTTTTGCTGGACGATTGATCCTTGTATATCTTTGTAGAGGTGTCTCTAGGGGTGTATCACTAACGATTTCCTGCTCAGCTCTTCAGCAATGTTTTGCAAATTACATTCGGCTCACTCATCTCTCTCTCTCTCACTCTCTCTCACTCTCTCTCTCTCTCTCTCTCTCATTTTCTCTTTCTCTTTCTGTCTATTATGTTTTACTTGCTTCAGCCATTGGACAATGGCTATGCATTTCGTCCGGCATTATAACGACCTTAACACCTCTCCGTTTTGCAATTCTATTGGTTTTAAATTTTGGAATATGGCTAGAAATTTCGGGAGTGGAGGTAAGTCGATTACATCGTCCCCCAGTATTCCGCTGGTACTTGTTTTATCGACCTCGAACGGAATGAAAGGAAAAGTAGGCCTCTGCAGAATTTGAAATCAGAACCTAAAGATAAACGAAATGGCACTGAGGATTTTGTCCAGCGTGTTAACGATTCTGCCAACGATTGTTTTACGGTAATGTTAACAACAACAGCGACAACAATAACAAGAAGACAAAATCATCGACAACAATAACAACAACAATAACAAGATAAAGAACATCAACAGTAACTGTCACATCAACAATAGAACACCAGGAGCAATGGCACCAGAAAAAGAAAAAAAAACAACAACAAAACTAATAAAAACGATACCAAATACAAGAAAAAGAACATAAGCAGTATTAACAATAAGAACGGCAACAACAACAACAAAAACGACAACAACAACAACAACAGCAGCAGCAACTATAGCGACAATAAGAAAAATAAGAAAAATATTTACAAGAGAAACAACAACAATATATTCAGGTACACGTTGCCATCTTGTTTTTACTGCCAAAATAATTAATTGTAAACGAAAGGTACTTATTTGGTAGATGGAAATTTGTGGGAATTCTTCCATCTTGTTAACAGACTGGTAAGTATTATAAACAATTAATATAGGTGGCAGTAGTAGTAACTGTAGAGGCAGCAGCAGCAGCAGCAGCAGTAGTCTCTCCAACATTTAAACCACACGTAGAAACATTTTGAAGAAAGCAACACAACGCACGTTCAATATCAGATCAATCATATGCCCCATATTTCGACATCACAGAGAAACCAGAAATTTGGTCCCAAACAATATACACCGTGATACAAATATCTCTTCAGCATTAATAAAAGAGCAAGTGTCTTCTTCTATAGTCTCGGGCCGACCAAAGCCTTGTGAGTGGATTTGGTAGACGGAAACTGAAAGAAGCCCGTCGTAGAGACACCGTATTTCAGTTTTATTATTATACTCCGCCAAGTTACACGTTAACGTAATGAATCAGAGGTTCAATCGATCGAACATCTGAATGCTCATCGTCGAAACCAACGGAGGAGCCATCGCGCGTGCACACACACACACAAGCGCGCGTGCACACACACACAAGCGCGCGCGCACACGTATGTATATATGTATGTATGTCCTTAGATACATCTGCTGCCTGTGCAAAATATAAATGTATATATGTATATATGATTAAATAAATATATGTCTATATGTATGCGTATATATATATATATATATGTGTGTGTGTGTGTGTGTGTGTGCAAGTACATAAGTACATGCATATATGTAACACGCAAAATACGAATAAATAATTAAACAGGCAAGCACACACACACACACACACACACACACACACACACACACACACACACACACACACACACACACACACACACACACACACACACACACACACACACACACACATATATATATATACACATTCACACACATATACACACATATACTTGCACTAAGTCTAGTGCATCATACAACTAGTCAGTGTTTGAAACTGTCGGTACTTATATGTTTAATACAAAGTTCTCTATATTGTGGACGACTTGAAAACATTTCGTTCGTAAACAATAGAGCTAATTATGTATGCTTGCAGGTATGTATTTCAAAGAGCATGATCTATAATATTAGATATTAATCAAGATATCTAGTAAACTCTTTCGACATTGCGCGCAATGATGCGCTTCCATAGTTCTTCAGGGAAGATTGAGTAACGATGATTTTAGAGCCTGCTGTGTCTCTATATATGGATACCAATCGGATCAACGCAAGATTCTCTGGGTATAGTGAAAACAAGATCCATTTTATCAGAAACATACGCTTAATCGACAAATATATAAACAAAACATGTCCCTTTGGTGATTAACATTTTTAAGTGCACGACTTGCGGGAAATAGAGGCAAAACAATGATAAGGTTTTGAGTGCATACCTGCTCTCGTTTGTGAGAAGGTATGCACTTAAACAATAGTCGATAAAATGTTTACCGTTCGTATACTTTACCGAGCATAAACATTTATATATCGAATGGTTTCAACATTGACAGAAAATTAGAATATTTATCAATTCCATCCAGAAATTCGAACACTCTAAATTTTAACCAGTAAAAATTCCGTGTACGAGAGAATTTTGTAAGCATACTTTCCCTTTCTATACTTTTAGATTAAGCAGGCATTTTGTTCATTCGATTTATGGTAAAACGACTGTTTGTTTCGGTTCATCCTAAATGCTTTTTGCAAATCCAGCTGCTATTTATAAACAGAGATAGCATACATAAAATACAATTACTCTTATTCTCCTGATGAGCATTGAAAGCGAAACCTTGCACAAACTGTATAAACATTTTATTAGATATTTAGTTTAACGGCTAGTAATACAATGCTATTTTTTAATATATTCAAATGTATACCTGCTTGCATATAAATATATGCACATAAATTTATATATATGCACATAAATTTATATATATGCAGAGGTCAATTCCCTGTGGCGCCTTCTACCAATTTTTTTTCCATCTATAGGGGTATTTTTACCCGATTCTCTGAAGCTGTTTTCACAGCTATTCTCCTGCGTTCAAATTTTCTTATATTTTAAAAACATGTTACTCACTCGACACTTCAATGTTTGTTTTCTATAAAAAATGTCTTCGCATTTCAAAAAGTTATTATTTAGCGTTACAAAATACGGTATCAGTTGTGAGGGGTCATTTAGCTCAATGGTATTGAGCACTCAGACAGAATTTAAGAGGTACAGAGTTTGATTCTCTACAGCTGCTGCTAGCTACCCCTTTCTGTCTATAGAGACGTTTTTACCCGATTTTCTAAAGCTATTTTCACAGCTGTTCTGCGTTCGAGATTTTCTCAATATATATCGCAGGAGTGGCTGTGTGGTAAGTAGCTTGCCTACCAACCACATGGTTCCTGGTTCAATCCCACTGCGTAGCACCTTGGGCAAGTGTCTTCTACTATAGCCTCGGGCCGACCAAAGCTTTGTGAGTGGATTTGGTAGACGGAAACTGAAAGAAGCCCGTCGTGTATATGTATATATATATATATATATATGTGTGTGTCTGTGTTTGTCCCCCCCCAACATCGCTTGACAACCGATGCTGGTGTGTTTACGTCCCCGTAACTTAGCGGTTCGGCAAAAAGAGACCAATAGAATAAGTACTAGGCTTACAAAGAATAAGTCCTGGGGTCGATTTGATTCGACTAAAGGCGGTGCTCTAGCGTGGCCACTGTCAACGGACTGAAACAAGTAAAAAAAAAATATACATACATACCATACATGTAAAGTATTGAATGAAATATCCTGAAAAGGAGATAGGACGGAAGCGCATATTATATATATATATATATATATATATATATATATATATATATATATATATATATATATATATATATATATATATATATATATATATATATATATATATATATATATATATATATATATATATATATATATATATATATATATATATATATATATATATATATATATATATATATATATATATATATATATATATATATATATATATATATATATATATATATACTGTCTAGAAATCGACGAACGCACAGCCAGAGTATGTATACATTAGCTAAACTGCTCCATCATTAACGTGGATAATAATAATAATAATAATAATAATAATAATAATAATAATAATAATAATAATAATAATAATAATAACAATAATCCTAGGATGGAATTTATGAACATTTAATGTATCGCTATGTGCATTTCCGCAAATAGCTCCATATTCAAAGCGTTACCATAAACAAAGATATATATATATATATATATATATATATATATATATATATATATATATATATATATATATATATATATACATACACACACACACATATGTAAAGATATTATACATGTATATTATCAATATATACATATGTGTGTGTATATATATATATATATATATATATATATATACATATATATATATATATATATATATATATATATATATATATATATATATATATATATCTGTGTATATGTTGTATACACACATATGTATGTGCGCATGCGTGTATACGATTCAAATTCTGTTGTTAAGGAGAGAAAATGTGTGGGAAATTTGCGTCGCTAGTGAAACGAAGACACACACACACACACACACACACACACACACACACAAGTATAGGGATATACATAGTTATACAAATGCACACCCAGTAACACACGTAAGCATGTACCAAAGTCCACAGCGCATCGTCCATTGCACATCTGACCTTGTCTTTACCTCTTGCTTCTTATGAGGGTTAGCAGAATTCAAATAGCGCTCCTATTTGAACTCAGAATATAAAGGGACGTAACTTCGTATCTCAAGGCGATTTGTTCGGCAATCTGCTGTATCTGCTGCTCCACTGCTTTCTGTAAATTGAATATTGATTTAATACAGTCTGAAGAGAATGTGGTAGATGCTTACCTACATATATACGTATATACACAGATATATGGATACATAAAATATACAAACATAGTACTATACATGCATGCATACGTACATATATATATATATATATATATATATATATATATATATATATATATATATACATACACACACACACGCACGCACACGCACACTTGTGTGTGTGTGTATACACACACATATATATAATGTGTATACACACACACACACTCACACACACATATGTATACGTAATATACGTAGATATATGTGTATATATTTGTATATATATGCATCAACATACATGTATATTTACATGCACATATTCACAATGCGCATATATGTGTATGCATGCATGTATATATGTATATGTATGTATTTATATATGTATATATAAATATATATACACACACGCATATTGCACGCGCGCGCGTGTGTGTGTGTGTGTGTGTGTGTGTGTGTGTGTGTGTGTGTGTGTGTGCGCGCTTAATATATCCTAAGGAATCATTTCGTTTCAGCTCCATAAGTACTTTGGACTCGGACCAAGGAAATTACAACTTTCTGGTATGAATCCTAGTCGAAAGGAAAATATTTCTGGCAAACACTAACCCAGCAAGAAATAGAATTATCATCGCATCTATATTTTGATAAAAATTCAATTAGACAGTGCAAAACTCGAATTATAAAATGCTTAAAAATAATGCCCTTTAAATACGATGCGATGTACGTAAGATATCACATTATATCTTATTAGGATGGTGAGGCAAGTGATAGCGAGAGAGGTAAAGAGAGAGGAGGAGGGGAAGGGAAATTTCCATGTATAGCACTGTATAGTGCTTTCATTATAGGCGCAGGAGTGGCTGTGTGGTAAGTAGCTTGCTTACTGACCACATGCTTCCGGGTTCAGTCCCACTGCGTGGCACTTTGGGCAAATGTCTTCTACTATATCCTCGGGCCGACCAAAGCCTTGTGAGTGGATTTGGAAGACGGAAACTGAAAGAAGCCCGTCGTATATAAGTATATGTATATATATGTGTGTGTTTGTGTGTCTGTGTTTGTGTGTCTGTGTTTGTCCTCCCAACATCGCTTGACAACCGATGCTGGTGTGTTTATGTCCTCGTAACCTAGCGGTTCGGCAAAAGAGACCGATTGAATAAGTACTAGGCTTACAAAGAATAAATCGTGGGGTCGATTTGCTCGACTAAAGGCGGTGCTCCAGCATGGCCGCAGTCAAATGACTGAAAACAAGTAAAAGAAAGTATTCTAAATAGGGCAGCAAGCTGGTAGAATCGTTAGCGCGCCGGACGAAATGTCTAGCAGTATTTCGTCTGTCTTTATGTTCTGAGTTCAAATACCAGTGGGATCGACTTTGCCTTTTATCCTTTGGGGAGTCGATAAATTAAATACCAGTTGCCTTGTCGTGTTTATTTATGTTCTTTTAAGCCCTGAGTTGAAAACATTTCGAAGTCAATATTACATTTTATCCGGGATCATAAAATAAAGTATCTCTTCTTTGAAGTACGGAAACCGATATAAGCTCCCTCTGCTACTATGTCCTACATATTTTTTTAGTTCTTGTTTTAGCCCCAGAATCTATATTCTGCTTGTCACAAAATGTGTTACGCCTTCAGCAGCTATAATCACAGAACGAAGTGGAAAACACGATCAACAAAAACATTGTTATGAAGATTAATAAATGTATTCATTCAAGAATAAATATAGACATTTATAAAGTATAGATATCCTCGACTTCTGCTACATCGTTATATATCCACCACAGACACGAAGGTGGGTGATGCGTTGCTGAACAAAACATCGTTTAATCTTTAGTTGCATCCGTTCACAATTTGAGTTCAATCTTCACCAATAATCTTAGCCTTTCAAATGATTCAAATTGAAATAAATACAATTAGTCATATTTTCGACTCTTTGTTTCATGGTGTATAAATAATTACTTTGCCTCATGAATTCACGTGCTTTTCTTATTCCCAGCTGCTTACTTATCTTCATTATATTTCTATTCGATTTCCCAATATATTTCAAATCACTCCTGTCTATATACAACAGTATTTTTCTCCTTGTGTTCTTTAATTAAATTATCAAATTTACCTTTATTTTCTATTAGCTGCTTTCTTGCGGTTCTGTTGCAGCTATTTTATAATAACTATGAATTTGCTCGAGTATTCTCCTTCTCTTGCGCTCTCCTTAGTTACGTGGAAAATATATTCTGTCTGCAGCAAATTTAATGATAGAGCATTATAAATTCTTTCTTAAGTTTCTTTGTTTTCCTGTCTGAGTTTCTAAATTTAATTTCCAATTTATTGCATCAAAACTAGCTAATTACTAGAATATATTGTGTGTTTATACCAATTACTACTTTTTCCGTAGTTCCTTCCTCTAACAGTGATCATTTTCATTTATATATATATATATGTAACTTCTTCCTATACTTACTCTTTTACTTGTTTCAGTCTTTTGACTGTGGCCATGCTGGAGCACCGCCTTTAGTCGAGCAAATGGACCCCAGGACTTATTCTTTAGAAACCTAGTACTTATTCTATCGATCTCTATTGCTGAACCGCTAGGTTAAGGGGACATAAACACACCAACATCGGTTGTCAAGCGATGTTGGGGGGACAAACACACACATACAAACATATACACACACATACATATATATATACATATATACGACGGGATTCTTTCAGTTTCCGTCTACCAAATCTACTCACAAGGCTTTGGTCAGCCCGAGGCTATAGTAGAAGACACTTGCGCAAGATGCCACGCAGTGGGACTGAACCCGGGACCATGTGGTTGGTAAGCTAGCTACCTACCACACAGCCACTCCTACGCCTATATTTGTATATATTATAAAAACAACACATATAAGTTCTTATTCCAAATATTTGATTTCTATATCATTATCTATCTTGATTCTAAGGTGGCGAGCTGACAGAATCGTTAGCCCGTCGGACGAAAATACTTAGCGGCATTTCGTCCATCCTTATGTTATGAGTTCAAATTCTGTCGAGGTCGAGTTTGTCCTTAATCCTTTCATTGGTCGATAGAATAAGTATCAGTTACGTACTGGGGTCGATGTAATCGACTAGCCCTCTCCTCTACAATTTCAGGCCTTGTGCCTATAGTAGAAACAATTATCTATCTCGATTCTATCATAACTAAGTATGGTAAATGGTGGGAATCGAAGCAGAGCCAAACAGTGTGACATTCAGTATTCATTTTTAGTTGCTTCCTTTATGTTCTGACCCGGGTGAAAATGTCATTTACACTTATCATCTTTCTATAGGACATTAAAATAAATGCTAATTATGAATTCCCACCAGAAATTTGTGGTTTTTACCAAATCATCATTATTACTAGTGGGACCTGTGGAAATGCTGTTCACAAATTTATAGATCTCATTTATAGATATCAATGACGACCAGTCAGCAGAATCATTCGAGCGCCGGACAAAATCTTTTGCAATAATTGCGCTGGGTTCTTATTCCTTCATCTTGATGGGGTTTGAACTCCCCGAAGTAAAACTCACCCTCATTTTTTCGGACGTATCAATCAAGTACTGGGATCGATTTAATCGACTAAACCCTTTCTTCCAAATTTCAGGCATTGTACCTGTGTTAGAAACAAAGATTTTCATTATGTATTAAGGCGGCGAGCTGGCAGAGTCGTTAACAGGCTGGACGGAATGTTTAGCGGTATTTCGCCTGTCGCTGCGTTCTGTGTTCAAATCCTGGCGAGGTCGACTTTACCATTCATCCTTTCGGAGTCGATAAATTAAGTACCAATGAAATTCTGGAGTCGATGTAATTGACTAATCCCGTTCCCCTAAACTTCAGGCCTTGTGCCTATAATAGAAAGTATTATTATTATTATTATTATTATTATTATTGTTATTATTATTATTATTATTATTATTAGTATTTTGTTTGTTATTGACGGCTGCTTTATATCGTGGAGAGGGGAACAGGATGTTTTCTTATAATAGCTGCTGGAATCTTAAAGACCGCGTTTCATCTAATTATTATTTTACTTCTATCTTCCCAGCTTGACCTTTTATCACCAGAGTTTATTTTGGTAAAAACGTCTTTTATCTTCAGCTGACACTTGAGTAAGCTTGTGGCATCTCTGAACCCTATTGAACACATTCTTCACCATAGATTCAATCGAATCAGCCACACTATGTATCGAAACTACGCAGGATTGTATTTGCGAATCGATGTGTATAAAACTGTGTAAGCGGATTTTGTTTGTAGATATATATATATATAGATATTTGAAAGCATGCATGCATACATACTTGCACACACACACAGACACACACACACACACACACACACACACACACACACACACACACATACCGCACTCACTCACTCTCTATATATATGTCTAATATACATATATGTATATTCGTATATAAAGTTATGTATACACGCACACTCACACACATACATACGTACACACACACACACATATATATATATATATATACATACATATATATATATATATATATATATATATATATATATATATATATATATATATATATATATATATATATATATATATATCTAGATGTAACTTTATACACAAATAGAAGTAAAAATTCATTTATATATATATATATATATATACATATATATATATGCATGTATATATACAACTGATTGTATATGTGTGTACGTATATGTGTGTACGTATATGTGCGTGTGTGTGAGTGTGTCTGCGTATATGCTGTGTGTGCATGCAGGTGTTTGTTTGCACGCGTGTGTATGTGTGTATTAGTGTGAGTGTGTGTGTGCCCGTATGTCTGTGTGTTTATCTGTTTCTTCGTGATTTCGTGATTCTGTGTGTGTGTGTGAGCAAGCGCCAATTCCGGACTTTGGAGATTTGTTTCTCTGCTTCATTACACTCAACCGAGCACACATATAAACACACAGCTAAGCATACACACACATACGCTCCACACATACGCTCAGAACACACACACACACACACACACACACACACACACACACACACACACACACACACGCACACACACACACACTAAGCATTTACATACGCATTTACATAGACCTATACAAACAGCCAAAATAGAAAAATCCCTGTGTGCTCACAGGCACTGGCACACACGCGCACACACACGCATACACACACACGCACACACGCACACATACACATAAACGTATATACGTACATATATGCATACATGCAAACATAGATGCATACACATGCGCACAAACGCGCACTCATTCACATATATGTATATATATATGTATGCGTACGTTTATACTGGAGAAAATCGACTCATCTTTACACAAATTCAAACAGCAAAACTACTAAAATTTATATGCATATATGCACACATAATTATATTTACATACATGTTCAACAAGATAGAAGCATTGAGATTCATATAACGAACGAAAATAGAACAAATCTATTCATATATACATACATACATACTTATATACACTTGTACATACTGAATAACATCCGCATGAAACCACATTCACACAAACGCACATATAATCCATATATATTCATGCATATATATATACATATGTGTGTGTGTGTGTAGTAGTAGTAGTAGTAGTAGTAGTAGTAGTAGTAGTAGTAGTAGTAGTAGTAGTAGTAGTATACATAGATCCATTTGTATAAGTTACATACACACCCTTTTACATTCTTACGTACAAGAATATAAAACATGCTTTGATAGATATAATTATAACATACAATCTTATACATACACCCCACGAGAAAGTGAAGCATATATACATAGATACGTGCAAACACACACACACACACACACACACACACACACACACACACACACACACATATATGCATATCCATGCATCCATCCTCCCATCCACCCATCCAGCCAGTCATCTGTCTGTCTGTCTGTCTGTCTGTCTATCTATCTATCTATCTATCTATCTATCTATCTATCTATCTATCTATCTATCTATCTATCTATCTATGCATACACACACACACATAACATACATCATACATGTACGTACACACATGACATACATACATACATACATACATACATACATACACACAAACCACCCATACCCAGATACTCAGTGGCAGAATTGTTAGAACTACGAAGAAAATGCATCGCAATATTCGTTCCAGCTATTTAAGTTATGAGTTCGCGTCTGATTACATGACCACCCAACCGTATCAGATCTTGATTTTTCACACAACATTGCTTGTTTGAAGAATGCAACACTCTTGTACATATGTATGTGTGTGTGTGTGTGTGTGTGTGTGTGTGTGTGTGTGTGTGTGTGTGTGTGTGTACGTGTCTGTATATATATATATATATATATATATATATATATATATATATATATATATATATATATTATATATATATATATATAAATATGAGAAGGCTGCGCTTGCAGGCGCAAGAGAATTTCTTTTTTCAAAGCCTATGATGTTAAAACATCTGGTGGACGTCATAGACAAGAGAGATAACTCGCATCAGATTCCATTGCAGAGCGATGAGTGATATTTCGTCATTTTTTGTGACTATTCACGAACTAGCAAAACACATAACTTGTGTATGTCTGTTTGCTATTGTTTATATCCCTCGAACTGTTTTTAACTCATATTCGAAGTTTTTCCATGGTATCAAACGTTGTGACATATTAGCAGATGGTTCTTACACCGCTTTGCATATAGTCGTAGACAGTGGTTTAGCTTACATCGGGCCTCGTTTAGGGTACGCGGTATTGACAAGTCACAAAAATGACGTAACACTGACGTCTATCACTTCTGAATGGGATCTGATGCGAGTTATCTCGCTTGTCTATGACTTCCAGATGTTTTAACATCAGGCGCATGATGAGAATATATTCTCTTATGCCTATCAGCGCAGCCTACCTACGAACTAGCAAAACACATACAATGTATATGTGTATTCGATATTGTTCATATACATATATATATATATATCTATATATATATATATATATATATATATATATATATATATATATATATATATATATATATATATATGTATATATATATATATATATATATATATATATATATATATATACAGGGTGGGTGAAAAGTAAGTAGGCATTAAAATTTGGTAATAAAATCCATATTCCTTTTACAAATTTATTGAAACAAATAATACATGTTCTTTATTACATGGGAAAATGAAAGTAAATTTTCATATTTCAATGTCAGCACCGGTGGCATCAACCAGTTTCCTCAAACGGCCAAAGATGGAGTGAACAACCTTCTGAAGGACGTCGTCTGGGATATCATTGAGAACCTCCTGAATCCGTGTCTTCAAGTCCTCCAGTGTGCGAAGTTTTGTCTAGTACTCCTCCACTTTCGTGCAACTCCACAGGTAAAAATCACATGGAGTGAGAACTGGACGTTTTGGAGGCCTATTCATGAGGTCCACGTCGTTCCATCCAACGTCCTGGAGAACGTTGGTCTAACCACGCACGCCCAGTAAGAGCAAAATGGGATGGTGCACCATCTTGCATGAATATCAGGTTACCAAGGTTATCCAAGCCAGGCACCGTGGGTCACACGTAATTTTCGAGCATCTGTGCGGATTCATGGTGTCACGCAGAAGATAAACAATCCAAGTGGGATTCCCACTTGGA
>NC_142939.1:14170571-14180571 GCF_046866305.1 Octopus bimaculoides | reverse complement strand
CACACATACACACATCAAAGAAAACGAGATGACTAAGGGATAGATGATTCTCTTATGAACTTCTTTAGCTTAGAATGTAGTGGACTCGTACCTGAGTGCCTGAGTAACACTTTATAGCTTCATCAGAGCCTCGAACATTAAGCACGCTTTATATCCGAAGCTCCGATGAAGCTATTCGGTGTTAATCAAGCACACAACTATGAGTCCACTGCATCCTATAGCAGAAATAACTGTAAGATAATGCAGTTCATAAGATAATCATTTATACCTGTGCCATCTCTCTTTCTTATTAACGCTCTATACTCGACTAACACTTCATTCTCAAATTGAGCTCGACACTAGGTTATTAATCTCGCAGCACTTAAGTGAAATATATATATATATATATATATATATATATATATATATATATGTATCTTTTTCCTTCCACTCAATGATATCTATAAACACACCCACCGCACTTCCTGTTAGGGCTATCTATCCTCTGACTAATACTTTTATCGGTAATCCTTATATATTTAACATTCAATATTTCATTTATTCAATACTTCATTTCATTTTACTATATATACTATATATTCCATATTCTATATCCCACATTAATTTTATAACAATATAAATAAAACAAAAAACAGAAAGAGTTGGAATTCTTTTGAATAATATATTCCTCTATACACTATCATACAAACCTCTTTTAAAAAATTCATATATATATATAATTACAAGAGAGATAACCGCCCCATAAGCGAAGCTAGATCACTATACTAGACTAGTTTCGTTTGAAAATTACAAGTTCGTCAGTAGTGACAGCTACATCGCCGAATGGCTTGGTTAAATCCGACTGTCAGTAGATATTTATATTTACCATAAAAATTTATGGCTGATTTAGCAAAATGCTAATGTGAGAACTGATTTTTTTCGTTTTTGGTCTCATAGCATGTATAGCTGCCTTCGTTATTTTATAATTTTCGCATTTACAGTTTTCTAAATCAGCCATTAATTTATGTGGTAAATGACGAGGTTATAATTTTTACACGAAATTAGTCTACCATAGTGATCTAGCTTCGCTTATAGGGCGGTTATCCCAACTGTCAGTATATGAAAATGTGCTTTCTTGTGGCTCTAAGGGTTTTAACTCTTATTTCTAGGCAATATAGATACTACCTGGCACCATCAGTTAGTGACAATTGAATTTTTCCTTTTTGGTTTCATATTGCGTATAGCTGCCTTCGTTATGTATAAATATATATCAAGTGTATGATTTAATTTATTAAACACAATTCAACAAATTCATTCATATTTATGTAAATGGAGGAGATTATATGTTTAAATGGATTACAGTTTTCTAACAACGTTAGAAATCTTTGGAAATTATTCCAACCTGACGGACGAACTCGCATTCAGCCTCTAAAAATATATACATATAAAAGTATATATATATAACCTTCGAGTATAAATAACCTTCGAGCAGATAGTCAGCAGCGCCGCCTGGCTAGGGCTTGGCTGCTCTGCATTGACAAGGGGCAACACCCTGAAACTAGTCTGCAGATGCCAAACCAGCAGGGGGACACTGCTGACCTCCCCTGTTCGAAGGTTATAAAGGACACAGGTTTCGTGTGTCACATAGCTAGCTAGAGGCGATGGCTTCTTGGAGCTAATTCACGGCAGCTTTCGTCCTAATTTTGGGACTGCCATGTTGGCTTGGCGATAACTATTAATTTCCAGTACCGCTGCCGTTGTCTCCTTTAGAGAGACTTAGAAATATTAATAACTCTCTCTCTCTCTCTCTCTCTCTCTCTCTCTCTCTCTCTCTCTATATATATATATATATATATATATATATATATATTTATATATATATGTGCCAGAGGGTTTGCAAATCCAATGGGGGTCTTAAAAGACATGTTAGGATCCACAATGAGCAGAACTTACTTGCAGGTATTGGTAGTGCAAATCAGAGGTGCAATCTGTGTGGGTGTTTTTTCAAAACACTGTCTGGTTTAAAAAGCCACATCAGACAACATGAAAGGGCTAAGGTGTAGGTGCAGGAGGTGGTCAAACTCTGTTTAAGGAGTAGACAACCACCATATATATATATATATATATATATATATATATATATATATATATATATATATATATATATATATATATATATATATATATATACATATAAAAGTATATATATATATATATGTTGTTTTGATTACGTCCTCGTAACTTAGCACTTCTGCAAAAGAAACTGACAGAATAAGTGCCAGATTAAACAAGAAATATACTGGGGTCAATTTGTTCAACTAAGCCCCTTAAAGGCGGTGCCCCAACAAAGCCGCAGTCCAATGACTAGAGCCAGCAAAAGATAAAAGATAAAATTTTAGACATTGAATTTTGTTTTCAATGAATATTTCTTAATTGAAATTTATATTCCACCATGATATATAACGTAGCAGATTTCATTATCTCTCCTAACGTTCTTTGACATATCACAACTATTAGCGTCAGAGCTTCAAAGTATTGGAAAGAAAAATAACATTGTCGTTTTTCATTGCTAAACTAACAATTACATAAATAGCTTTAACGACTGTGTGTCTCTGAAGAGAGAGAGAGAGAAAAAAAGTCTTTTGAAATAAATTTTTTTGTTTATTCCATTTTAAGAATCAATTGTTGACAAGAGATATGAAAGATTTACACTTCAATGAATAATAATAATAATAATAATAATAATAATAATAATAATAATAATAATAATAATAAACGAACTGCTTTCAGAAATCTTTATCGTGGTAATTTTAGTATCTGATAACAAAGGCAATATTCTTTGTTATCTTGTAGATATAATGCAATTTGTTTTTCTTATTGTAGATTAAACTGTAGAATAAAAGAAACTTATACAATCAAGGAATGTCTAACTCCGGTTTTGATACTTCTTCGGAGATATTTCACTTCATTTATTCTTTGAATTCTCTTCCACTCTAAAGTAGAAGTCTTCCTCGAACCTCCATGTTTATCCAGAGTTTTCGAGACATTTAGGATTAAAGTATAAAGCTCCCCACCTTTGAAAGGGACACCAGTCCGTCGCAGGAGTGAGGTCCAGGTGCCACAATGGTACTCAGTTTCAGCTGAGTATACTGGAACAACGTGAAATGAAGAACTTTGCTCTAAACACTCCATCTGGTTCGAAAATCGAAACCGCGAGCTAACGTTCGTAATCCCAACACCGTAAGTACTAGCCCATGCGCATTGACACACTATAAAATTCTGTAAGTTGAAGTCAACGAGTGAATTTTTATGTTGTCTTTTAATCTGCTCGTAATAGCAGCCAAACTTTGCTCAAATCAAGCCCTGGTGGATGGTAGGGAGAGGATGCAGAATTTCGAGAGTATAGTATGGATACGGGTTGGCCATAACCTACTACTCGAGCAGGGCCGACTGAAGCAAAGCGATTACTTAAAATATAATAACAAATGTGACAGTAATAGAACAATTTCTGGAATTCAAAGAAGCCATTTTTGGTTGAAGAAGATGACAACGGATATGTAGACTTTTTCCAGTTGATATTACATGTTAATATCTTTTATATTTTAATTAATTAGTTCGGGTAAATGGCCATCTATCTAGACCATTTAACTTCACGCGTTCAGTCCGTCAAAGATGTCCTCTCTCGTTACTTCTGTATGTATTGACTCTAGAACCACTACTGCGAAAGCTGGCGACGCTGAGGGGCATCCCGCGAGAACTGGGATGCGGGAAGAGCGAGGCTGCATACACGGACGATGTCACCGTCATAGTGTTAAGCCACAGGTATATTGGCCTGGTCAGCGAGACACTAAAAGAATACGAATCGTGGATGCTGAGTTGTAATCGTGGATGTTGAGTCGAAAGCCTATATCAATTAGTGACTGTGGGTAGTTCCTGCTGACGAGTGTATACTTTAGCTCATGTGGTCCTGTGTTCCTCGTGCTTGTATCAGATACAATTGTACAAATCCTTTCTGCCAGGTTGTAAGGGATATTCATTTTAGTATGTCTGGGGTAGTATGAGTTGAACGGCAGATATTGCTTGGAGTCCGTGGTAGTATATGTCTATTTCTATTTTGTTGTTGGATTTCTTAATGAAGATGTCGAGGAAGGGAAGTTGTTGGTGGCTATATTCCATCGTAAATTGAATGTGAAGTCCATTCAGAAGTGCTTGAAATACTTTAAGTCTCTCTATACTTTCGTGCCAAAGAATGAAACAGTCATCTAGATATCTTTTCCAGTTATTTTCTATGTACAGGGAGGATGGGTTTCCGTATTTTTCTTATACCTTACGATAAGAATTGATTTTTTTAGGTACCCCATGACCAGGTTAGGAAAGGAGGGGGCCATTCGCATACCCATCGCAGTCCCCAATTTTTTGTCGATACCTCTTTTATAGTCCAATGAGGGATAGACAACAACAATAATAACCAACAGCAATAACAACAATAACAAAGCAACAGATATTTGAAGGAATAAATCTGATGGATTAAAAACATTGGTTTCAGATTTTGGCACAAGGCCGACAAGTTCGGGGTTGGGTGGGTGAGTGCTCAACTGGTACTTATTTTATCGACCGCGAAAGGGATGAAAGGCAGAGACGACTCAAAGGAATTTGAACCCAGAACGTACAAACGGATGAGATGCCACTAAGCACTTTGCCCGGCGTGCTAACGATTTCGCCCGCTCGCCGCCTTAAATTGGTTTCAAATCTTGACATAAAGCCAGCAATCTTCTTTTTGGGAGTAGGTGGGTGGGGTGGAATCGATTTCATCGACCCCAGTGCTCAACTGGTACTTATTTTATCGATTACGAAATGAATAAAAAGTAAAGTCGACTTCGGTGGATTTTGAACCCAGAATATACCGACAGACGAAATACCGCTAAATACTTTGCCCGGCGTGCTAACGATTCCGCCAGCTCGCCGCCTTAAATTGGTATGAAATTTAGGCACAAGGCCAACAATGTTGGGAGGTGGGGAGGAAATCGATTACATAGCCCCCTGTGCTCAATAGATAGTTATTTTATCGACCCCGAAAGGAATGAAAGACAGAGTTGACCTCGGCAGATTTTGAACCAAGAACGTAAAGATGGACGAAAATGCCTCTAAACATTTTGCTCAGCGCTTCCGCCAGCTCGCCGCCTTACTGAAGTTATATAATATATTGAAGCCGCTCAAGGGACGGCGAGGATTTTAGTTAAAGAAGTATTTTATGAAACCCCCCAGGCTCGTATTTTAACAGTTTCCATGCAGTTGTTTATATTCTCCATAACTTATTGATGTGAATTTGGATTTTTTCAATACTGAAGAACATAAAATATTATACAAAAAGAAAAGAACGGGCCATATAAGTTTACAGAAGAGGAAATGAAAATCTTGTTTGTTAATATCTAGGAAATGGCTGAAAACATTAATTCAATTGAACAAAAATCATAACGTAAAAGGAAACATTTTCTTCATCGATTCAATTAACTATATTCTTAGAAGTGATAGCATCTTTCTTAATATAGTATATCTACAAATTAATGTACCAGGAATAACTGGTCTCGATCCACTAGTCTATATACTTCAAATAAGAAAAGAAGCTCAGTATTTTGGCTTCAGGGTCAGACAAAAGGGCAACAATACTAACATTATTTTGCGTGTTCTGCGAGTTTAAAACAAATTATGTCGAGTGTTCGAATCGCACCGGAGTCAAATTTGACTCCCATTATTCCGTAATTGAGAAAATGAAATAAAATAAGCAGACCAACCGAAAACAGATACTGATATAATTCCCTGTGTTCTATGCCTCGATGTGTGGCCTGGGTAGTGACGGTTATAAATGCTTATTACAGACGGAATCTATAGGTTTGAAATTTTGGTCAAGAATCTGAGTTCGAATCCTCTCAAAGTCAGCTGTGCTTTTCAATCTTCAGACATCAATAACAACAACCAGTAATAAACTAAGATTTATTCAATAGACTATAAATGCTCTTGAAAATCAATATTTCTCAGGAAAGGGGTTGATTGGCAAATAAAAAAAAAACAATGCTGAAACTATTCTGATAATTGTGATCTTATTTCCTTTATTTACGGCATTACAATATTGATTTGTGACATTGGCCGAGGGCCATAAATAAATTTGTGTATAAATAAATTTGTATAGTTATTAAGGCCCACCACACAGTAAAAGCGACAGAGAGCTATGTCAGTGGAGTACAAGCTCTTGCTAGGGTCTCCCGTACCGAGAGGTTAAAGGATAGAGTCCTAATAGTGACCATCTCTTACCAATGGTAAAAATGGGTTTGCGTAGGACCAACACCCGTACCTAGAAAAAAACCCAAAAAAAGTTACTGAAGCATTGATGACAATTCAAAACCAAAAAGGCTTCGGAAAGGAAGACCTTCCCCTAAGAAGGCAGGATATTGAAGCGGAGCTGGAAAAGCTGGGACCCAACTGGAAAGAAGCAGAAAAATCTGTCCAGAGTCAAGGACAATGGAGAATAGTCATGAGTGACCTATGTTCCATTAGAAGTGAAGGGTTTAAACAGATAGCTATTAAGGTGGCCAACTTGGCGTGGGACAGAATGCTTTGTAGCTTTTATTCTAGCTTTCTGCATCTGACTTCATATATCAACTTTGTCTTCTATCGTTTCGAGGCCGATAAATAAAGTACCAGTTCAATACTGCACTCAATTATTATTCTGACTCCCTCATTCTCTTCCTGTTCCTCCCTATTGCACCTGAAATTCAAAGTTTCATTGCTCTGCTTTGCCTCTTCCTATAATTCTGGTTCGAACTCAGCATTCCGTTGAGAGTAGACGTATCTGCGTCGCTTTCTCGATTATTTCCCGAGCAAGAGTTTAATTCCTCGAAAAACTGAATGCTCATCGTCGAAGGCGATAGACAATCCAACATAGGGAATCAATGATTTTATTTGGTCGTAAATAAATATAAGGTAATTTACAGTTCAATATTTAAGAGATGAGGAATTATATACATTATTTACATTTGACGGATATTTGTCCTCATCTTGTTTGTTGTTAACACAACGTTTCGGCTGATATATCCTCCAGCTTTCATCAGGTGTCTTAGGGAAATTTCGAACCTGGGTTCTCATTCCTAAGGTATTTTTCGATGTTGTTATTATTATTATTATTATTATTATTATCATTATTATTATTATTATTATTATTATCATTATTATTATTATTATTATCATTGTTCAGGTCACTGTTTGGAATCGAACTTGGTGACTTGAGGTATCTAGAATAAAGGGACATATCGTAAACACATTACAAAGAAATGCTTGCTGCGGATTCAAGTAATACATATGAACAAATTGGTTATTATTATATCAGTTCGGCTATTTTGTTCCTACTTTATTGACAGTAATAGTCTGATGCCGTTTACACCTCTCACTTGCAGTATCATCTTTAGGAAACTACGTCTGCCCTATCAGAATTAACCGAATTTGAATGACGGCGAATTAAAGTAAATAAAAACTAAAATCGTTATTGGCAAAAGTGTGGTGAAAACAAATGCAAAGAGCCAGTCTCCGACCACCCAACATTACTAATGATTATTTGTCTGGCAATCTTTATACCCTATCCACACAGTTAGCTGTTGCATCGAAGAGTTTTTAGATTGTTTCAAAACAACTGATGAAATCGAATCAAATTTTGAAAGGTTTTTCGCTTTAGAGCTGGGTCAACAAACAAACAGATTGAACGTTTGGGCTATTTATATAAGAAAATTTAGACTTAGAGTCAAGAGGTGTTGTCGATCAAGCTGATTATCCAAGCATTTAATGGCCGTCTTTATTCGCTTCACTAAATAACTTGTCTTGCGGCTAGAAATACTTTTAGCATAGATTCCCGCTCAATTCACGTTGCCTGAATTACTAACATGACTACACCTTCTAAAGACTAGTTAAACAGATTTAGAAATGCTATTTCTCGAACCGGCTTCCTATTTATATATATTTTCTCTTCTTTAATCAATTATTCATTATAATTTGATTTCTTCTTAATTTTGTAACTTTTATTTTATTGGAAAAGCAAAACAATTATATATATATATATATATATATATGCATACACGCACACACTCACATACATACATGCATATATCTATATCTATACATATCTATATCTACCTATATATATATATATATGTATATACACATACATACAGACATACACACACACGCACACGCACACACACATATGTATGTATGTATATATATATATATATATATATATATATATATATGCATGCACACGTACGTACTTACGTACATAGACACACACATATACGTACACACACACTAACACGGGCATACAGTAATTGATTGCAGAGAATCGTTGCAACAGTGACCAAAATGCCTTGCGGTATTTCTTCCCGTTGTTTACGCTGCGAGTTCAAATGCCACAGAGGTCAACTTTGCTTTCCTTTCATCTTTACAGGGCTGATCTACAGAAGTACTACTCAAGTTATGTGTTGACTGGCATCTTCTAAATTCCACCCCCCTCAAACTACTGCATTTAGAAGCATGCGTACATACACACATACGTACATACATACATATATAACAATACACAGATACTCACACATACTTACATATGTACATATGTGTGTATGTGCACGCATGCGTGCGTGCGTATGTATATGATGTATGTATATGATCCGAGGCCTCCGCAGTGTAACTTGAAGCCAAGGACCTGGACTTGAAAATTTTGTTACTGAAAAACCTTCAGGTGCTCGTGCTAGAAATTCTATATCTATGCCAGAAACGTTTGGTCTTTAATAATAATAATAATAATAATAATAATAATAATAATAATAATAATAATAATATATATATATATGTATGTGTGTGTGTGTGTGTGTGTGTGTGTGTGTGTGTGTTTCAAATTTTTGGAAAACAAAAGATGAAGACAGGTGAGGGAACGGGAACAAGAAGTAGATGTATTGGTTTGACGCTAGGGAAGTATGGAAAAGTCATTGACGTTTCGAGCCTACGCCTCTTCGACAGAAGGGGCTCAGAGGAAACAAATGGAGAGCGAACGAGAAAAATAGCGGTGAGAGAAATAAATGTGTGCGCATATATATATATATATGGAGTAATTTCCAAAATATTCCTAATGTTGTTTCTTTATAGTTTACTTTAATTTACCGGTGTAAATTAGCGTAGATATGAAAATTTATATAAGTATATCGCGCATATGATATAACTTATAAAACAAAGTTCAACAAATTCAATTATATTTTTCATAAATGGAGGTGATTAGATGTTAATATGGTTTGAAATTATTTTTATTCATGTTGCTATGCGATCGTTTCATACAGAAAGACAATAATGCAGTTCTATATTTAAGAGATGAGGAATTATGTAGATTATTTACATTGTTTACAATAGACGGATATTTGTCCTCATCTTGTTTGTTGTTAACACAACGTTTCGGCAAAGTGGACCACGGTAGAATTTGAACTCAGAATGTAAAGACGAACGAAATACAGCTAAGCATTTTGCCTAGCATGGAAATAATTCTGCCAGTTCACAGCCTTGTTGTATTTTAGAATAATTATGTATCTTAAGGGGAAGAGAAACAATATGACATTGTTATATTGTTATATTGCATATGTTATGTTATGTGTGAAGCTTTTACCACTTGAAAACATATACAAGGGCGAGATCTTAACCCATTCGAACATATGTCTGGCTCTACAAAAATGAAGTGAGATAGACAAATACAAACCTTCTTTTATTAAATAGAAGACCAGGTTGTATGGAAAATGGTGCATCGTCAGAAGAGTCTACTGCTGTATATTGCTGGTACATATTCATGCCAAAACGTCATTGATCGACCAGTTAGAAACAGATCGCATTCAAACCTAGATTGCACGTTATCATTTTAAGAGGAGTAAAGACACATTGGGTCATGTGGTGATTGATTAGTGACTGAAGCGATGGTCAAGGCTGGAATATTACTATTAGA
>NC_142939.1:14148071-14158071 GCF_046866305.1 Octopus bimaculoides | reverse complement strand
CAGTGCCAGCCAGTATCTTAATTGAAAAACTTGCTCTTGACTCACGTTTTTGATGCCAATAACGAGGCTTCTGTGAGGTCGTTTGATTTGTTAGAAAAAGCCACCTTATCTCACTCAAGCTATGTTTTGTCCTCTATCCATTAATCTATCTTCTCCGTCCACAGTTGCTGAGAGGGGAGCAGGACTAGAGTCCTCAGACACTTCTTGTATAGGTCCTATCAGAGTCAACCACCGTTAGACTTTCTGGTTGGATTCTCAGGTGTGACCAGATAAAAGTGTGGATTTTATCTTACCACCCCATTCTTGGCGCGCATCAAGGGCTTCGGCCGGTTGGCTTCGCTTCACGAATCCGTCTTGCGACTCTTTTCTGCGACATTCTAGTCACATCTCCGCAGTAGCAGGACTGTGATCTCGGCTTGGCCAGTAATTTAACTCCAGTAGTGACTCGGCCTGTCCAGTAGCTTTACTCTAGACATCCTTCGGAAGAACCTCATTTCAGCCGGTCGTATTTTCTATTGTACTCTTTCGCTCGTTGCCCAAATATTTATGGCCATAGGTGAGGATAGGAACTAAAACTGAACTGAAGACAATAAGTTTCTTTTTTTTTTATCAGCCTCTCTTCTTCTGAGGATCCAATGCCAGAATTGGTGCAATACTGTACCAGCATGTTTTTCAAGGAGACGAATTTATGAAAGACGGCAGCAGCAACGATGGCAACAACAACAACAACAACAACAACAAGACGACTACGAGGATAACAAAAATAACAACAATAAAAGAATACTATAACCACGACGACGACGACGACGACGACGACCACCACCACCACCACCATCACTACCGCCGCTACTACCACCACCACAACCACCACCACCACCACCACCACCACCAATACTACCACCACCATCATCATCACCACCGCCACCATCATCACTACCACCATCACCACCACCACCGCCACCGCCACCACCACCACCACCGCCACCGCTACCCCCCCCCATAACCACCACCACCACCAAAATTGCATCTTCCTATGACTCAGAACATTGGTGACTTAACTGGATAATGCATACAACGGTAGAATTCATTTCAGATTTTGTATCGTCCCAACCTTTTGACCAGCCCTTTAGTTCCCAAAATGGAAATGTAACGTTCATGTCTTTCGCAACTGTATAAGTTGCTTAACTAAAGGGATGTAACTTTGTTAGCAATGTACCGGAAGCCGGAAATGTTGTTTTTGCAATGAGGCATTTAAAATCTCGGCTCTCGAAAGGAGATTAGAAATAGAAAATATATATTTATATAAATAGCAAACGAGATATAAAGCGAAAAAAAAAAGAAGAAAAAATCGAAAACAGTAGAAATGGTTTCTGAACCGTGTCTGAAAGAATTTCCTCTTGATATTAAATCAAATACAACACCAAAACTAATACATGCACATACTTTGTTTTCCTGTAAGCTTGGCACCGAAGACTGAATTTATGCATGCATAAATAGATGCATTCACAAACAGATACACATGCATAGATTTATATTCACACGCATATATGTGTATGCACATACAAATATGTTTCTGCACACACACACACACACACACACACACACACACACACACACACACACACACACACACACACACACACACACACACACACACACACACACATATACACGTATATACAAACACATTATTATTCATGATAAATTATATTTGAGTATACAAACAAGAGCGGATATGAACTAAAAATATCTTGTAAAGAGAATAAGGCTCTTGTTTCTAATACATATATACATACACACTTACAAACATACATGCGTACATACATGCATGCATTTATGCATACATGCATACATACATGCATATATATATATATATATATATATATATATATATATATATGTATACGCACGCGCACTTACATATGTATGCATGCATAGGCACACATATATGTATGATAAATATTAGATCATGCAGATAAAGATATCACCGATTTGAAATGTTTCAGGTTATGTCATTTTGAGGATGGTTAGCCATGTATGGAGATGTTAAATCATGGAAATTATGTGTAAAATCAACCTGACTATGCGTGTAAAGAGAAAAAAAGAAGGCAACAAAAAAAAAGTATTATATTTTTTTTATATTTAGCAGAACAGAAAAACAGTGTGAAGAATATTTGAAGTCTGAAAAAAGGAGATATGAATAAATATTGCTTATTAAGTGTGGATTTTACCACGATGCTGGATTTTTAAAAATACTATATGTGTATCATTCCAGAATACACACACACACACACTATATATACATACATACATGTATATATACACACATATATTCACACACACGTATATACACACAAACATATACATGCATATATATATATATATTTATGCATACACACATACATATGCACATATCCATGCATATATATATATATATATATATATATATATACACACATACATGTCAATGTATACATACATAGACATACATATTTCAAAAATGTCTTTAATCATTTGTTATTAATGAAAATAGTTTGAAGAAAACTTAGATTATAAACAAGAAATGAAAACTATAATAAAGCAAATTATTTTACGCAAAATGCTAGACACTACCGAAGATCTACACGGGGATTAAAAAATGCATGCTTGGAGACGGACACCTAAAGTTTTTCTCTCAGATTATCTTATGAGACTTCACTGAGGTGTGGCCAAAGTAAGATAGGTCCAAGATTGTCACAAACAAAATAAAAATATAACTATTAAGTAATTCTAAACTATGATTATTGGCTGATTATGGTTTAAGTTGTTGAGAAAATCTTACGCTTGAAACGCTACCATGTATTAGTAATATAGAGGTGGGTTGTAATTTTTAAAGTTAACTTTAGTGATTCCATGGCTCCTCGTATTGAGGCAAAATGTGAGGATATGATCTGAGAAACGGAACGGGCCTAAGGACATACTGCAAGACAGTTTATCTGACATTCTGTTGATTCTGCAAGGTAGTAGCCAATGAAGAGATGTGACCAACAGCAGCAGCAGCAGGTGCAGCAGCGAAAACAACAACATACTTGGTCACAATGCACTTCGCACCGTTTTAGGTTTCGAATGATATCATCTCTCAGGGTAAGCGAGCAGGCCACTCCGTCACGGGGTGGTTACTCATTTACAGCTGAGTTGACGGGACCAACCTGAAATGAAGGGCTTTGCTCAAGAACACAGCGCACCACCCGGCCCGGGAATCGAACCACGCGCCTTCCCAGATGTGTGTGTGTGTGTGTGTGTGTGTGTGTGTGTGTGTAATGGCCTTTCGTCGCCTCCGCCGTCGTCGTCAGCTTCTTCATCACCTTCGTCTCTCTCTCTCAACCGTCATCTTATCTTAATCGTCCTCTAACTCATCACCACCACCAACACGACGACGACGACCACCACCACCACCACCACCGTCTTCATAGTGGTGCTTCTTAAAAAAAGAATTTTTTATTATCAATATAGCTTTTAGTTTAGTAGAATATTAGATGCAATACATTGTGTTCTGCTACGACTAGTTAAGTTCTCACTCGAAGCCACACGTCCTGAAAGTCGATAATATAACAGCAGTACTTCTCTCATCAGTAAAATTTTGAGAAATGTTGTCGATGTCGGTAATCATTATCTTTATTTAACCCCACGTAGTCAGAGAGGTGCTTGGCAGAACCAGTAGATTGTCCTATTCCAGGAGTATTTAAGTTAACTCTTTGCCTAAACGTCCATGCTTCTTTTCGGGCCATTAGTTAGCCCTTGTTTCATACTTTCTGTGTGATAGAAAGCTTTCCTTTGATAAGTTCCAGTTTAGTGGTTGAAATAAATTGGAAATGTGTATCATATGCGATGCATGGACTCCAGGGAAATATATCCTGTATATCACGTGATATGTAAGAGAGGGAAAGGGTCAGCATATGTCTCATTAGGTTCTTCTTCAAATTCCACAGGCATCAACTTTTATTTTCTATTTTTTCTGGTGCAAAATAAATACCAATTAAATACCTATTTGACCATACTGGGGTCGTTTGGTCAAATTGCTATTCACCGATATCCTTCTCTTAAACTTCATGGCTCTGAACCAATGTTAAAAAAGCGTCAATAGTATTTCTCTTAGATCAATACTACCTCAGCAATTTCTGTCTAACAACCTACTTTAGTTCATAACTATCATGTAGAAATATTTTTATTTGTCAAGCACTTTAATAATAAATAAATATATGAACATTTTATGAGCATCTTATGTCTGCAAGAAGGAAATATTTTTCTTTATTTCTTATCACGTAAGAATATTCTTTAATCTTGGTTCTTTTTCTAGCGTAAACACATTTTCTATAAAATATTTATATAATTGTTTAAAACATTATTTCTACATAGTTGTGGCTTATATGAAAATTGGAAACAAATGTTTAGATATCTTAAGCTTTAAGGGGTTTTCATAAGGGCTGATAACTAACTACGGTGTTTTGGAATTATATAAACTTCCAGTGGCTGTAGCTGTTTAAATATTGTTACAAAACAAAAAACTATAACCCACCCCTACAATTTTTGGGTGTGCCTTGAGAGCCATTAAATTCACAATTCTGTTTTTGTTTCCGAAACGTTTGTCTCTTGAGATAGTGTAAAGGTTGTAATGGAAATATAGTTTTAGAAGAGAATGTCTTTTAAAATTATATTCTTTGTTTTATACATGTCACTTACCCTGCAGAACGAAACCAAAGACTTCACTTTTCTGACCTCGGCAAGATTTGAACTCAGAACATAACATATCGCAGGGTATTTTCTCCGACCTGTAACGATTCTGCTAATCCGTTACCTAAACATAACAATATTCTTTTCTACACAAGGTACAAGGTCCGAAATTTTGGGGAGGGGGGCCAGTCGATTAGATCGACTCCAGTGAGCAACTGGTACTTAATCTATTGATCCCAAAAGGATTAAAAGCAAATTCGACCTCGGCGGAATTTGAACACAGAACGTATAGACAGACGAAATACTGCTAAGCATTACGCCCGGCGTGCTAACGTTTCTGCCAGCTCGCCACCTTCTAAACATAACAATATTGAATTTATTTTGTGTCTGCTTTTCCATACCTGCTATATCAATTGTCGTTGTTATTTTGTAGCCACCGGCCAGCCCTGATTGAGCAGACCCATGATCAACGATATGCCAGTCGTCACAGCAACGCCTTTTTCACTCGAAGACAGATTCCAGAACTACTGTGTTCAACTTTTTAATTTTTAAGAGGTGGAGAGTAATCAGAGGGCGATTTTACTGTTATTTCTAGCAACTGAAGCTCCCACATATAGACTCCTTCTTTGGCTCCTACCATATCAACCGTTCCCACTACCGCACGTCGTTTCCACTGTATTAACCAGTAAGTTAACACTTCGTTTATGAAATTGTCAGCCAAGTGAAAAGGACGAGTCTTACAGATCATTGTAATCAGAACGTATTAATTAAGTCCTCGATTTAGAATGCTGCAAATTATCGATAAATAAATCAATGTGAGAAAACTAATTAGCTTAGTTATCATTCATTTCATTAATATGTAAATTTCTTTCCGAGAATAGCCATGATAAATATTCTATAGGAAAACCTTTGATATCAAATATAATTACTTCTAATGCTAACCTGAACTTTAAAATCAATTCTTAGAATATTCAGTGTACACACACACACACACACACACACACACACACACACACACACACACACACACACACACACACACACGCACACACACACACACACACACACGCATACATACATACACGCACACAAAATATACACGCATCCATCCATCTATCCATCCATATATACATGTATAGTTTCATATATACATACACACATACATATACACACATACATACATACATACATACATGCATACATACATACATACATGCATACTTATGTACATACACGCATATATGCATACATATGCATATACACACATGGAAGAATACAGCAAGCATATAAACATGCTTACTAATGTACATACATACATACGTGGATGCAGACAGCATACATATAAACATACTTAGATACAATGGATCTCCTTCGGTTTCGAGGATAAGTGTTCAGTTGTTCACTCAACTGAACTACTTACACAATCAATTAGAGTGATTACTCCGCAGAAGCAGAATTACAAACCATGTGACATGGCCTGGTCTTGGAATTACAAATACGGTGTGTGCGTATGTGTGTGTGTGTGTTTGTGTGTGTGTGTGTGTGTGTGTGTGTGTGTGTGTGTGTGTGTGCATGGTATGTATATGTGTGAAATGTTTTCAGTATTTTGTGAATTTCATTCTGACAGGACGGCTTGTCTACAAAATCAGTTTATTAGAATCTAAGTTGAACATCTTTGTTTCCTTTGTAGAGGGGAAACAATTCTTATCCAGAAAATCTTTATTCACACATACTTCAGGGATCATATTATCTCATACATTCTTCTTCCTTCGTTTAATGAACGTAGCCTGTGATATGAGAGAAATGTAGCTGCTATATTTAGCCGCCTTTTTTTTTGTTTGTGCAGGCATAAAACATCCAATGCTCATATTGCTTCATGCGTCTCCATGCATCTTACAATGGTCTTATGTATGTGATATGAGGGAGATATAGCTGCTATTTTATAGTATAAAGAATATTCTGTGTGCTGTCTTCTATTGTGTGTTAAATGACTTTTCTATTTTCCCTCCGTCTCTCACACATACACATGTTTTTCAAGTAAGCTGGGCAGGATATTTGATCCGTAAAAGACTAATTTGTCAGATAAATTCGTTCGCTATTACTGAAAAAATTGCACAGAAATGGTTCTTACACTTCAAGGAAGAGAAATTCGAACTCACGGACACTTCGCATTCGTTCAGCAAATGCACCGGCTCAACGAGACTGTCCAGCTGAAACGTCTCTTCCACCGACAAGGCATGCGTCTTCAACATGACAAACACTTGCCTCCACGTTGTTAATTTGACCGAAAATGCCATTTAGGAGTTCGGTTGGATAGTTGTACCGCATCCACCGTATTCTGCTGATATAAGCGCCTTCAGATTATCCTCCCGCAGCCTGGGAGGTGTTTCACTCAACAACGATGAAGTTCTGAAGACGTGGCTCGATGAATTCTTCATCGAGCCACGTGATACCTATCGAAGACCCGATGACACCTATCGTCAAAGCAATGACAGCTCAGTGGAACATTAGCAAGAATACGTAGGTAATGAAGGAGAATATATTATTGACTGATTTCTTAAAATTGTTGATGAAAAAATAAGGATTAAAATAAATGAAAAAAAATATAACGAACGAATACATCTGTCTTGAAACAAAAATCGTATTGTTTTGGAAGACTAATATTTTCCTGATAATAAAAATCACACACAAATTGCTATCATTCATTTGTATTTTTTATTTCTTCTCGTATTTCCTCAGGCATATGAAAATCATTTCGCTACACATCAATAACTGTTCACTGATTTCAGACGCTTCGAGTGAATTTTCAAGCGATCGATTATTATGCGATGGTCTGTTATTTATTTACTTATTTACTTGTTGACCTATTTTCTCTTTTTATTGGTTTTATATTCGTGGTCAAGTCAGAACAGTACAAATTGATATTTTTGCAGAGCAAAGTTGTGAGCAGAGTGGTTAAGGTGCATTCTTACTCCCTTTTTTCAAATCGGTCGGTATCTCTATGAACACATACACGCACACGCGCACACACGTACACGCATGAATGGGGAAAAGACGCAACTAAAATTGCATGAGAGATGAATGCCTGATTAGTGCTCAGGCTACTCCAGACTCTTAAAAGGCAACATCTTAATCAGATTAAAACAGTTCCACGGAAGGAGTTGGCTATAAGCAATATGTAACTTGAGTGTATCATAAAGAAACAAAAGATGGAGAAGCACTTATAGATAACATTAGATTATTTACAGAAAACGTTATATAAAAGGAACAGATAAAATATGTGGTGAAAAAGTTTTGAAACAGCTGTAAAGAAATATCTAGAACTATATTTTTCCCTCTCAGATTATATTTACGTTTATGTAACATCCTGTATACATGTTACATCTATGTTTTTACATGTTTATACATGTTTTATATTTATACATGTTTAGCAAGGTTCCTGATGTGAACTCCTGTGTTGAAACAGATATTATTATATTTGGGGATGGTCATTTTTTTTACCAGTAAACGCACGTACTATTTGTTTGATCTTCATTTTAGCTTTATTATTATTATTAGTTTATTTGTCGTTCTTTTATCACACAATTGAGACCTCTTCAATGACTTTCTGTTTCTCGTATCTTCTCTTCTCTTTGGTCTTGTCCCATCTATCTATCTATCTATCTATCTATCTATCTATCTATCTATCTATCTATCTATCTATCTATCTATCTATCTATCTATATATTGTCTCCTTCTACATTAGAAATATTTAGTATGTCGCAGAAATTTAAGCGCAAATTGTGTGAGCGTTTTGTGAGGACATTTAATTGGTAACTGTTTTAGCCAAGGACAATGTACCATGTCGGTGTCTGATTTGAAACATCACCTGATCATCAAGTGTTTTGTCAATCTATCAACGTCGCTATATTTACAGCTTATACAGAGATTCTGTGTGTGTGTGTGTGTGTGTGTGTGTGTGTTTGTAAAGAAATACCTATCGGTTGGGTTGGTGCTTATCTTTATTACTAATATAGATAATTGCAGAAAAATAATAAGACCTCCACTGAATATGACGACAATCTATTACTGGTTAATTTTCTTTTCCACAGAAGATTTGAACTCAGTACTGTAAGTTAACAAATCACTTGCCAAGGACATAGAAAGTTATATCGCCAAGCTGCACCTACGTACAGCAAGATGTACTAGGTGATAGATTGTTAAGGATCTTGTCCAAGAGTGTAATTCTGTATCGGAGACAGGATCCGAAATGCCACCGAAATTTCTTCTTCTTGTCAAGCAGTATATCGATTTCCCTGTTTGCAATCTCCGAGAAGACAGAAACAAAATGAAAACTAAAGCTAAGTGTAGCTTTTACACATTTCACCATCTGTAAGTCTTTTGTTTGTTTAACAGAATTATATTCTCAGCCTACTTGATATCGCTAACGCTTTTCTTGGAAATTGGTATGGAATATGTTTATGAATCTAAAATTAGGGATTATAAAGTTGTTACGTAGACAGTATTCCGGCAACGCAAGTGAAATGGAAATATATGAAGAACAAATCCCTACCAAACAAAGAGATTGAAACGTACTAAATGTATATAAAGAAATACGGTGATATCAAAGCCATCGGCTAATTGAAAGCAAATGGAATGCAAACAACGGCAGCAAACAGACAGAAAACAATGGCCGAAGACAGTATGAATAGCAACGGAAGTAACAAGCTGATAGTGGAGCCTCTACGTGGTTTTAGATTTGCTAGAAAAACAGCTAAAGCTCTCTCTAAACACACAAACTTTTAAATAAGCAGCGAAAAATATATAAATAGGATAAAATAGAGAGAGAGTACATTGGGTAATGTAAATCAAGATACGTAGTGTCTGAAGAAAGAGATCACGCAGTTACGGTTAGATATCAGTGTTATTATAGGCCTGCTCGATCAATAAAACAACAGCAACAACAATTATTATAACGGCGACAACGACGGCTGCGACGACGACGACGATGATGATGATGATGATGATATTTACTTTATTTGCCACGGAGGCTTTTGTACACAAATAAAGAAAATAATAAAACACGGTCGTTACAAAAATGGAGTGAAGGTGGACAAGACAAGCATCAGAAAAGCAAGTGAAATGGGCGGAACGCAAAGTTTATATAAAACATGAAATACTTAGAACAAGTGACTCTGAAACAAACAGACAAACAAACAAACAAATAAACAAACAAAAATCCCCTGAAAAACAAATTAAGTGATCCACGGAGACACTGGTGAACGACTTTGAGTTGCGAGCAATTTTGTGG
>NC_142939.1:14138071-14143071 GCF_046866305.1 Octopus bimaculoides | reverse complement strand
ACTCAAACACCGATGTATGTATATATATATGTATGTATGTATGTATGCATATATATATATATATATATATATATATATATATATATATATATATATATATATATATGCATACATACACACATACATACGTCGGTGTCTGAGAGAGTGCACACACACACCTACACCTACACACACACACACACACACACACACACACACACACACACACACACACACACACACACACATATATATATATGTATATATATATATGTATACATGCACACACAGTTACACACATATAAACGTCCATTTAGCTATCGCTCACACAAAACTTTCGTTTTGTCTCTGTTTTAATTTCCTATTTCTTGTGGATATGATAGCTTACTAATATTAATGTTAGCATTGTGCCAAGAAATAACAACGCAAAATATTAGTTTTCGTATGAAAACTTTCATCGTGAGATCCATTGTATATAAAAAGTCTATCTACTTTTGGTGACAACTATTTGGACGAACATTTGATAAATCTTTCCAAAAGTCATGAAACCGAATAGCATTTAAGATGACAGAAAGAAATTCTACATTGGTAATGGAATATGTTAAAATCATTTTTCTTGCCTCAATAAAAATTGAAAATAAGCTGGCACTTATCTTCAGTTTGGTTAACTTTAATCGGATGAGAAATATATTCTGTTTAAATGGCTTTTTAGTTTCTAGCTTCAGTTTCTTATTCTCACTCACAGAACGGATTCACATCGTCCAGAATTCGTAACTTAAGAAATAATTTACGTTTCTCTGCAGTCGATAAAAAAGAACACCCACGATCATCTATTATTACAGAAGTCTTTTATAGATTCCTCATTTACATCCAAACCCAATAGGATACTAAAAATACAGAAGATAGTTTATAGTAGAATATTTTTTCTTGTGAATTTTGTTTTACTTTTTGCGTCCTTCCAGCAGGTCGATTCGTAGTAAAACGTATCTATCTGAAATTCGGTTGAGTTTGTAATCGTAATACAAAAATGGTATCGTCATTTTCACCAATAATTCATGCTTCGCAATGAAAGCAAATAATCTAAAATGAATAACCACTGAAGGTAGGGGCCGAAGGTGGCTGAATTAAAAGATCCATAGGAAAAGAAAACAGGGAAGAAAGAAAACGTTTTGTGGTGTTTGGTTGCGTCCTTTTAGATTCTTTTTGGTTCAAATATCACCAACGTCTACTTTGTTTTCCTTCCGGCATCGCTAAAATAAACTCTGAATCATTGGCCTCTAACTTACCGTGCTCTTCCATAAAATGTGTGGTCCTGTTACATTTGATATCATTATTGAGAGAAAGTATAGATAAGGTAAGTTCATATCTTCCATTGTTATAGTTCATATCTTTCACACACACACACACACACATAAAGCGGGCCTGTAGTAGAAAGGACAGATTATTGAAGAAGTCACGAATGGCGACGAAAAGTGTTTAAAAAACTAGTTGATTGATTAAATGAACGAACGATTAATCAAACAACTAATTAGTTAATTGTTTAAATGTTGACTAATGTTAATCCTTTCTATTATAGGCATAGGGTCTGAAATTTTTGGTGAGAGAAAAAAATCGATTACATCGACCCCAGTGTTTCACTGGTACTTATTTTATCAACATCGAAAGGATGAAAGGCAAAATCAAACTCGGCGGAATTTGAACCCAGAACGTAAAGACGGACGAAATACCGCTATGCATTTTATATAATAATAATAATAAAGAAATGAAATAGGACCAGTGTGTGTGTTTATTGTTGACATAATAACCCTCCCGTGATACAACAAGATCTGTTTTAATATACGAGTTCATATTGAGAATATTACGAACGAAATAGAAAAATGAAATCTAGCTTATAATATCTATCGAAAATCGAAAGCAAGAAATTCAAATCCCGTCGCAATGTCAGCTCTTGAAAAAGGACCCTATTCCTCGCCTTTTTGTGGTTTGATCTATATAATATGATTCAATCAGTATAGTTTTCGGTTGCCTCCTGGTGCCATCAACTTCATTACTTTACTGGTTCTTGTTATCTTTCTTGTTATCTGAACTATTGTATCTCTATGTCTACATTCTGATTTTTCAGATATAGGTTCAAAGAAATAGCTTCTTAGTAACCATTTCTTCTTAAGAAACATCAAATTACTTTATTAAATAAAATCTGATTCACTGCTTTTAATAACAAATCCACTGTATTCAAACGGCTACAGTGAATGAATATTATAATTAATTAGAGATGTGTTCCTCTCTATTATGTTGTGAGTCAGGAACAACAGGGCAGAATAAAGGCTGCAGAGAATATAAAAAGGAAATCTTTATCGCAAACACGTTACGGAGATATCGGTTTCAAATTCTGGCATAAGGCCAGTAAGTTCGGGGGACGACGAAAGTCGATTACATCGATCCCCAGTGTTCAACTGGTACTTATTTTATCGACACCAATAGGATGAATGGCAAAGTCGACCTCGGCGGGATTAGAATTCTGAACGCAAAGACGGACAAAATGCCGCTAAGCGCTTTGCTCAGTATGCTAAAAGTTCTGCCAGCTCACCGCTTTAATTTTACTGAAATATCAGTGTTTTCTTTATGATGTTTTTCAGTTTGATTATACAATATTATGCAAACGGGAGGGCCAATTATTTGCATGAATTGTTCAAACCTTTTGTATTAAAAGTTCAGACGCTATCAAGTTCATCTTGGTTTTTCGTTCTTTCGTTGTCGATAAATAAATTATCTATGAAATACTGGAACATTTTTCTCCTCATCTCCTTCTCGCTCTGTCTCTTCGCAGGTTATAGCAGATGAGTCATTGCAATACTGTGATACTTGGCCCCAAGAAATGAGGGGAGGTCGAATTAGGGGTTAGCAACGTTACATGAATTGTCCACAGAAAACAAGGCTGGTTGGTATGGAGGGAATGGCGATCTATACAGAATCATTTAAACATAAATATACTATCGCTATTAACATCATTTATATGTATATATATATATATATATATATATATATATATATATATATATATATAATATTATATTATATATACAAATACACAAACATGCACATATACACACTTATATATGTACACACACACACACATATATAGAGAGAGACAGAGTGAGAGAGAGAGATAGATAAAGATATAGATAAATTATTTGTCAGATTACAAAAGTGTTCGCTAAGGACGAAACTCAGTTGTGACCGAGAGAGATAGAGATAGAGAGAGAGAGAGAAACAAAGAGTGAAAGAATGAGGAGAGAAAGAAACAAGAGGTGAAAGGGTTATCAAGTACTTTTTTTTTTTTTTTGAAGGATACTGGTGTAGCAAATGCACCACAGGATTGAATAAACGGTATAAAAAGCTATAGCAGGGAGGCAACTTTTGCAGACGAGAACGAAAGAGGGACTAAAGGCGGCATTGCGATTGAAAAAAAGAGACCCGAGACAGGAAACGAAAGAAAGAAAGAAAGGAAAAGAGAGAAAGCGAGAATTGAAACAGTGGAACTCTCACAGTATGTATCTAATCCGGTATTGTATTTCGAATGAACAGTCCACAATGGTATAAGAAAATTCTTTGGAATGCATGACATAATAACACATAAACAGCTGGATGAAGGTGTGGTAATTTCCCGCCAATTCTAACACTGACAATGAAAGAATGCTGGTGGTCCATTCTTCAGCCGGAACATGGAACGAAACTAACAAATGTCTTTAATAAAAGAGAACACAAAGAACACAAAGTATGATGCAGTACAATATAATTCGTGTCAGATGTTACAAAAGTGTAAATATAATCGACATTGATTAACATTTGGTCTTTCTTTCCTTTCTCTCGGACGAAAATATTAAAATATCTTCAATTATTCATAATAATTTTTTTCCGATAACTTTTTGAAGGTGGTTTAGTGGTTGCATTGCATAAATATCTTTGTGGAAAAAAAAGAGGGATTCGTTTAAAGAATATATTCCACTCTACTACTTGAAAACAAAGAAAGCAAGAGAAAAACAAACATTTTGATGTTGATGCAGGTGTTGTGGTTGTTCACGATGATGATGATGATGATGATGATGATGGGGATGATGATGATGATGATGATGAAGTGTTTTGCTCAAGAACTCAACGCACCACCCGGCCATGAAAGTGAAACCACGATCTCGACATCGTGAGTGCAACACCCTAACCCCTTGGAAATAATAATAATAATAATAATAATAATAATAATAATAATTATGTGGCCCGACCACATAAGCAATATGGAGCTATGGCAAAGAACGAATCAATTTTCGATTAGAGAGTAAATATTTAAGAAAAAGTGGAAGTGGATTAGTAGCACAATTAGAAAGGACACACCAAATGCAACGAAAAGTGCTTTACATTTGAATCCGGATGGATATAGAAAGAGGGGTAGGCTTAAGAACTCGTGGCGTAGATCAACACAAAAGGAACTAGAGAAAGGGAGACATTCATGGCAGAGTGTAAGTACAGAAGCGAGAAATTATGCGACATGGAATTCAATTAAAAGTGGCCTATACTTCGCGTTGGAGGGTTAAATGCAAGAAAGAAAAGAAAGAATAATAATAATAATAATAATAATAATAATAATAATAATAATAATAATAATTTAAAATTTTGGCACATGTCCGCAATTTAGGGGGATGGTGTAAGTTGGTTATATCGACCTCAGTGCTCAACTGGTACTTGAAAGGACGAAGTTTCGACCACGGCGGTATTGGAACTCAAACCGTTAACAATGATAGTCATAGTAAAAATTATTTTAACCATGATTTCGTTTAACATAAGCATTAAATATTTTAATGTAATCGACTTTTGAATTTATGCCAGTTGAAAGGAAAATGATGAAGAAAATGAATATAAAAGCGAACAACACTAAAAGACAACAAAAAAAAATATATATTTCGCTGATTTTGCAAAAGTCACAGATGTTGCAACATAAAAAAGAAAGAAAAAAAGTGAAGAGAGAATAT
>NC_142939.1:14120571-14135571 GCF_046866305.1 Octopus bimaculoides | reverse complement strand
TACCTTTCTCTTAATAAATGTCCTATAAATTCCACACAGCCTTCGCGTTGTCGTCTCATTTTATTTAACATATACATGCTCACACAAGACCCGCATTAGACTCCTCACTCGTATTAGTATCGAAACGACAGTCTAACTACGGTCCTCCACTTACATAGCTTTACCTGCCATATTGAGTCTTCTAGCTACCAATATTTCTCATATATATATGTGTATATATATATATATATATATATATATATATATATATATATATATATATATGTATGTATATATATAATATATATGTATATATATATGCATATACATATGTATATATGTATATGTATATGTATATATATATGTAAACATATATGTATATATATGTGTATATATGTATTTATATATATATATATATATGTATATATATATATATGTATATATATATGTATATAGTCGAGCAAATTGACCCCAGAGCTTATTGTTCGTAAGCCTAGTACTTGTTCTATCAATCTATTTTGCCGAACCATTAAGTTACGAGGACATAAAACACACCAGCATAGGTTGTCAACCGATATTGTGACGACTAACATAAGACACACAAACATAAACACACACATACACACACATATATGTATATATATATGTCAGGCTTCTATCAGTTTCCGTCTACCAAATCTACTCACAAAGCTTTGGTCGGCCCGAGACTATAGTACAAGATACTTACCCAAGGTGCCACGCAGTGGGACTGAACCCGGAACCATGTGGTTGGTAAGCTAGCTACTTACCACACAGCCACCCCTGAAAGAAAGTGGAATTCACGTGACATTTTATGCAGAACCATTCGATCGTTTCACCCATCATGCACCGGTCCCTTACAGATGAGATGCTGTACAAAATGTTGTGAAGCATCGCCGGTGCATTTGCGTCTCGTCAGGTGAATTTTCAAAAGGCACCTCCATTTTTATTCACCGTTTCGCTTATTTCTATATCAACACATTTGGTAATTGTAGCGTACTATGCCTCTCCATAAAAAATAAACTAAGATACGACGAAGAATTCTTTACATGTAAGCAATGAAATAAGTATACGAGAATAAAAGAACAAGGAATCAAAAATAAAATAAATGAATGAAATAAAATATAACAGACCGATAACAAAACACCGTTAGATAAAAACATGAAATACACACGCAATCAGAATAGAACTAAAAAAAAATCAGGCAATAAATTGACCTTTACATTTCGTCAAAACAAATTATCCAGCATATATACACATCGTACATACATTATATGTGTGTATGTGCGTGTGTGTGTATCTTTATATATATGGTTATATATGTGTGTATGTAAATATATATGCATACACATTATACATACATGTATATATCCATTTTCTGTGTATATATTTTACACACAGGCAATACACACAGGCACACACACACACGGCGATTGTCGTACGCTGAGGACGGGTAAATACCCAGAAACTCGAGTCCGTACGTATCGCAGATCAAGATGGGAAGGATGACTTCCCTTTGCAAATACAGACGGGACACAAATGTGTGTTAATAGCCAGCTGGAGGAGATGTTCTCCTGGGGCTAAAAGCAACAGTAACATCTACTCTCACGTGTCAGCCACATTTAAGTGGCAAATATACTTCACCTTGAATTTAATTATAATTATAATTAAATTAATTCCATATTACGGTTCCGCTCAGTGCAAAAGAAGAATACATCAAAAAGAAAATATCAGAAGAATATTATAGTGTTACAAAAGACTAGATGGGGTTACTGTCGTATAACATATTTGGATATTCATAATATGATTATGAAAGGCGAAATATATAAACATGCTTAGGTAGTGTTGAGTCTAGTTGTGTGAGAACTATAACTGATGCGGCTGACGGATATTTTGAAATATAAGTGAAAAAGGTTTAAGAAACATTGTCTCTATATGGAGATAAGTAATATAGCGATAAACATTCCATATAAAGCATTTACGATAAGAAGTAAAATATAATATATTTATTTATATATACATACACACATACACACACACACACACACACACACACACACACACACACACACACACACACACACACACACACACACACACATATATGTCTCATTTTTGTATTTTTTTATATATAAAATATAGCGGCGTACGTACATTTTGGAATCTTATATGTAAGTATATATATATATATATATATATATCTAAATTTTGTACGACTGTATTATTCTTTCTGTTCTTTCGTTCTTTCGTTCTTTCTATCAGCCCTTTCACGCTTATTCGTTCATTCCACTCTTCGTTCTTTCGTTCCCCCTCTCTCACATTTCCTGGTCTTCTCTTCATGCTCACTTTCCTCCCTCTTTCACTTCTCTATGTCTCTTCCATTTTTTCTCGCCCCTCCTTAATTCTTCTATCCCTCTGCCTCTACCTCTCTTCTCTCCTCACGTGGCCGGTGTCCGGCCAAGCCTAACATTCCTTTCCTGGTTCGATTACCATTCGTGCAACATCTATATTCCTCCCTGTGCCTGTCCAATGCTATGTCCCTGCCGTAAGGCTTTATTTCCACACACGCCAGCTTAATTTAATTCGTCCTTAGTCGAAAGACACCTGTTGTTATGTCCTGTTAATTGCATTTGTATTTGTGTAACATTTCTCCGCTTTTTTCTGTCCTTGTTTTCGTATACATTTGGTGCTTTCTTCCAAGGAATCTAATGCTCCAATATAGCCAGCCCCAAGGAAAAACTAAGCTTAGAAAATATCTGGCCAACCCCAAGGAAAAACTAAGCTGAGGAAAAATCTGGCCAGCCCCAAGGAAAAACTTAGTTTTTCCTTGGGGCTGGCCAGATTGGAGCAATCTCGAGTATAACCAACCGAAATTGCAAAGATAATCTGGAACTCGACTGAGGATAGAAAACTTCGAAAGACCCGTCCCTGTTATCTTCGTATCGTCTGACTGGATGTTTTGCGTTCTTGCTCCATTTCGTATTTATTATGTATATATATATATATATATATATATATATATATATATATATATATATATATATATATATATATATATATATATATATATATATATGTATATATATAAATATAATTTTTCATAGAAAACTATGTAATCGTTACCAATATAGCAAGAGATTTCATCGCAAAAAAGTCTAAATTAGACTCCTTAGGGATCGTTCTCCTTGCTTATATATCCAAACTTATATGTTTGACTTAAATTTGACGGTCAAATATAGCTTTATACAGAAATGTTGACATAGGAATAAATTACATTAATAATGGATATTAGCGTCAAATCTCTCTCTTAGATTAAAAAATTAAAAACTTTGGATATATATATATATATATATATATATATATATATATATATATATATATATATATATATATATATATATATGTATATATATACACATACGTGCATATATATGCACATATACATGTGTATACATATAAATAAATAAGCGTCCAATGGTCTTCCTCTTGCTGCTCTTGGCACTGATGCTTTTGTTGTTGTTATTGTTATTGTTATTGTTATTGTTGGTGTGTTAGAGGTGTCTGCAGCAACAGGATATTTTTCTTTACATGGGGCAGACACACACACAAACACACGCATACATACATTTATTAATACATACATATATACGTATATACGTATATATGCATAGATACATTCATATATACATACATACACTCATACACATATACGCATATGCATATATGCAAACAAATATTATTAATAAGTTTATGGTGGTGTCTAGAATATAATATCTGTTCTTGTAATGTATGAAACATATCTATGCATATCTTTTATGTATTAAATATAGCTTCTGTATTCATCTTATATTGAAATACTCATACACAGACACACACAAACATATATTATAAATATATATAAAAATAAGGCCTATGGTTAAGTTATATATTATAAAATCTAACGATTCATATTTGCGATATTCATCAAACACACACAAACATAATATTCATCACACCCACATATAATATATATAATATATATGCCTATATGCAGATACACACATACGTATGTGTATATGTGTGTATATATATGCACTCACATAACGGCTGCATTTGATGAATTACAAAAATATAAAGTAGATTCATCTTGGCTATACGTCTTGTATATAATAGAATTGGGTGTATATGTATACCTACTCAAACATATACACGCACATGCACACACATATACACACACATATACATATGAAATTTATGTTATATGTAACCATTATTATTATGTTTCAAATGAAATATGTACTTACCGTGTCCAATGTCCAAATTACTTTCCGTTTATCTTTAACCTATCCAAGTTCACTTGTCTATATCCGATATCAATTTTTGATAAGTGTCCGTCTACCCGACATTTATCACAATATTTACACTCATCGGAATATGACTCCGCTGCAAAATTACAGCAAGTGAGATCGCAAATTTCTACCACCACCACGTTAGCTTTTTGCATTTTAGTTTTGCAACGTTTATGGTTTATGTCGAAACGGTTGAAGAAATTAAGATGTTGAAATATCAATGAAGTTGTTTGTTTCTACTTGTCTAATACATACATATATACATATGTATGTATACTTATATTAGAAACATTTGTGCATGCACACACAGACAGACATACATATATGTAATACACACACTTGTATGCCAATATATATCGTTCAGGGCACGCCAGGCTTACAGGGACCGGATTAGCCCACTAGTTAAGAGAGCATTGGCGCCGTCGTCTACATTAGATAGTGGTATGCACTAAAGAAAGCAATTAAAGCAGAATCGGTTAGGTACAGTAAGCCCTAGCTTTAGACCGAAATAGAATAGAGGGAGGCATAGTTAAGAAATTAGAAGAGGCACTTAGAACTGGCACCACGTCCAACGTACTGGCGGCGAGGTTGGCCCTCGACCAACAAACACTTCAACGCCAAACACGAAGGATGCGTTGTAAGAGCTAGGATGGGTTGTCAGGGCTAGGATGCGTTGTCAGAGCTAAGATGCGTTGCCAGAGCTAGGATGCGTGCTCTGAAGAATGAAGGAGTTGGAGCCGCCCGAATAGCCCGAGTGGCCGAGGTGCAACGAGGCACAAGGCCACCATTAGGTCTCTGATAGATGAGCAGGGACGCGAATTACTCGAACACGAAAGGATGTGTGAGGCCTTTCAACAACACTTTGCCCGACTTCGGGACTACTGGTGGGTCAGAACGCAGAGTGGACTTTAGTGCCTACCTGCATGGTCTTCCACGACTCTCAGCAAAAGAGGCGGAGTGTTGTGAAAGACTCATCACAGCCGCGGACGTACGGGATACGATGGCAGGCTGCGCAGGAGACAAGTTGCCAGGCTTGGATGGTCTGCCCTACGAACTTTATTGTCATATGCCAGACTTATTTGGAGACGTCTTGGCAGTCGTCTAAGCTAGAATACTAATTACTTAAAATAAAATAATGTTTATTTGTAGAGGTAAAAGTTTTCCGCGTGGGTTTCTTGGTATTAGTTGTGTTTCATGACTCCGCACAGGAATTGTTCTTCAAAGGAAAACTGAATGTGTTTACCTTATTAACCTGAGCTGATATCTTGAAATTTATTTTACATTGTCCTGGCTTTGTTGAAGAAATAGGTAACAGCCTAATTCAGAGGCCGATTTTATTCAGTAATATCTTATACATAATTGTGGCCTTGTATTATTGTTAGAAAAATGAGCATATATATTGTACACAATTGAAAAGACAATATACAATTGAATTCATAATATACAATATGCACATGAATAAAAGAAAAAAACACTCTTTTTTTTTATTACTTGCTGGAATGAAAAATGTACCTGAAAATTTAGTTTGAGACAGAACTGAAAAGTTCAGAATAAAGCAAACAGCAGAGAAGACGTAGGAATTTGTAGAAATGAAAGAGAAAATGTTATTAGAAAAATATACACTTATACTTCTATGTATGTGTGAATAATATATATATAAATTATTCACACATACATAGAAGTATATATATATGTGTGTATATATATATATATATATATATATATATATATATATATATATATATATATATATATATATATGTATATATATGTGTGTGTGAGTGAATAAGATATGTATGTATGTTATACATATATACATATTACACACACGCACGCACATACACGCACACACACACACATAAATATGTATCATATAGACATATATATATATATATATATACGCATGTATAAGTCCATGTGCATATAGGCATATATGAATATATATAGCTATATTTGTATCTCCCTTTCTCTCTCTCTCTCTCTCTCTCTCTCTCTTTTTACCTCCCTACCAATCTATTGTTCCTGGTTGTTCACTTCAGTATCTTTCTGTGTCTTTGTTGAATATCTCTACGACACTGAAATAATAACCCTTTCGAAATGGAGTATTACTCGTCCTTAATGAGCTGAATCTCTTATGTAACGGCAAAGACAGGTAAATGAGGTTAGTCTGAAGTTCAGTGTTAATAGTGAAGTTCGGAAATCAGAATTCCAATAATATTCACAGCAGCTATTATGGTTTTCTCGAAATATTTCCTCAATTGACTCTATATGTCAGTGAACACACACACACACACACACACACACACACACGTACACACACACACACACACGTATATATACAGGAGTTCGATAAAATAATGGAAACACCTAGCCTCATAGCATCATAATTTTGAAATATCTATAAAACCGTCAAAAGCTTGTTTATTTTTATGTTTTTTGGTTTATTATTAGTGTTGCTTAATATGTTTTGCTAAAATTGCTGTTTCTTTTCAGATATCATCAGAAAAAGGTAATTAAAATTCATTAAAATGACAGATGTATCGGACTTTCAAAGAGGTCAAATTGTTGATGCTCGTATGGCAGGCGCTAGCGTAAGGAAAACAGCCGAAATGTTTGGTGTATCAAGAAGTACTGTTTCGAAAGTAATCGTAGCCTTTGAGAAAGAGGAAAAAACTTCCTCGTCGACACAAAACTCCGGAAGAAAACCAAGACTTTCAGATAGGAATCGTCGGAATCTTACGCAAATTGTTAGAAAGGTTCACAAAAGTACAGCTCCTAAAATTACTGCAGAGTTTAATGATCACCTCGAGAACCCAGTTTCCACAGAAACTGTTCGCCGGGAGCTGCACAAAGCCGGATTTCACGGGAGGGCTGCAATCAGAAAACTACTACTTTCAAAAACAAACGTTGCAAAGCGTTTAGAGTGGAGTAAAAACCTACAGAATTGGTCCCTATAGCAGTGAAAGGATATTATTTTCTCGGTCGAGTCATCCTTTACTTTATTTCCGACCACCGGCCGAGTATACATGTGGAGACAGCCGAAAGAAGTATTTGACCCAGACTGCCTTCTTGCAACTGTTAAATATGGGGAAGGATCTGTGATGATCAAGTGGGGTGGGTGGGTGGTATGCTATATCTTGGAAATCTGCCGCCCAATGGTTTCCCTTCATGGCAGAATTAATAGTCAAGACTATTTATACATTTTATCTGATCAAATTCATTCTATGGTTGTGGAACTGTTTCCGGAGGAAAACGCAATCTTTCAGGATGATAATGCGCCAATTCACACAGCTAAAGTTGTTACTGAATGGCACGAGGAACATTCTAGTGAAGTTGAACATCTTATCTAGCCACCACAGTGCACATATATCAATATTATTGAACATTTATGGTGCATTTTACAAAAACAAGTAAGGAGTCGATATCCTCCACCATCATCACTACAAGAACTAGAGACTGTTTTAGCTGAAGAATGGACAAAAATTCCTTTGGAAACAATTGAAACTTTGTACAAGTCCATGCCTCGTAGAATTCAAGCTGTAAATACTTCCAAAGGCGGTTCTACTCCATATTAAAATAAATTTGTTTGAAATTTTAAAGCATTTACATTATTTGTTCAACCCCTGTATATATATATATATATATATATATATATATATATATATATATATATATATATATATATATATATATATATATATATATATATATATATATATATATATATATATATATATAAAACGATGCAGATAAACAAACAGACCGGCCGTTGTGAGTGTTTATTGAGCGAAAGCTCCTAAAGCTCCACGAGGCTCCGGCAGGGGATGGTGTTGAACCCTGCTGTACTCTTTCACCACAACTTTCTTTCACTCTTACTTCCTGTTTCTATTGTACATGTAATTCAAAGGGCCAGCCTTATCACACTCTATGTCACGCTGAATATCCCCGAAAACTACGTTAAGGGTACACGTGTTTGTGGAATGCTCAACCACTTGCACGTTAATTTCACGAACAGGCTGTTCCGCTGATCAGATCAACTGGAACCCTCGTCGTCGTAAGCGACGGAGTGCCAACAACAAATATTCAGATACCAAACAGGCTTCGACAATTTTTTTTATCAATGGTGAAGATAAAAACAAAATAAATAAATAAGAAAAGGGTTTAGGAGAGATTAAAGTTACAAGGGAAAATTTTGAAAAACATTTTAAAACGATCAAATAGAAATTCCAATGAGTTGTACAGAGATAGACAGCAACAGAAGTTCAAATGTTTGATGAACTTCATAACAGTTATACATAATTGAGTAATATTCAGTTATACTAGCAATTAGATACGATGAAGTTTTTAAAAAAGAGTATGAGAAAATGGAGAGAAAGAAAGTTTCTGTCGTAGTTCGTAGTGCATGAAAGAGGGTTCTTCGTCGCTGGTTTTGCTAGTCAAAGTTCGAAATGTTTTAAGTTAAGATAGCTTTGTGTGTGTGTGTGTGTATGTATATATATATATATATATATATATATATATATATATATGTTTATCTGTGTTCTTTGGTAAATGATAAAGTTGTGTATGTGTATGTATATATTGTTCAAACAGGAAACAACAGACAAATGAGGAACGGCAAGCAGGTGTATTAGTTTGACGCTTGGGAAGAAAGGAAAAGTCTTTGACGATTCGAACCGTCGCTCTTCGACAGAAAGGACTGAGAGGTGTAAAAATGGAGAGGAGACACAAACATATTTAATTATATATATATATATATATAACCAAATATTTAATATTTTCATTTATAAGTAGTAATCTGCAGGTCTAACGCCCTTAGTATCCTAGCGAGGGAGATGGAGAGGTGAGAGCTGTGTCTGCATCAAGTAACACTTTTATGAGGGTGACAGTTTTGAGTCCGCTGCTTAAGACCGTATAGACTGTGGGGTACATCAAAATAAAGAGCTGTCCTGGAGTAGTACATACGTTAGCTACGCTACTGAACGCCCTCACCTCAACTTTCTTTCACTCTCTCCCTATTTTCTTTAAAAGCTTTATTGCCGATTATACCTTTAGGTACTACAGCATGGTTTTAAACTGTAACATAATCATGATAACAAACATACCACTGAGGTGTCGATTGGTCGTTACTGTTTTATGCTACTCTTTAAGTAGCTAAACTAGGATCAAAGACTTAACATCCTCCACCTCTTTCATGTTTTTATCCCCTTCATCATTCTTCGCCATTTCTTCTCTTCCCAGATCTTATATATCTAGCACTGTATCCAATACGTACCTCTTTATTTTTAAAACGGTAGGTTATAACATGAAAAAAAAGTAGCTGATATTTCTATCAGATCGTACGACCATGTAGATATTATTTTGGCTTAGGTATTGCCTCACCTGCAAAAAGGTCATATGGTGCTCAAATGATTTCTCCATCGAGGAAAAACAATGAGCCTAAAAAAAATAAAGTTAAATCAGATGAAGAGTCGATGTTTTCTGTCTTTCCATACTTTTCTTTTTGATAAAAAATATCGAAGTATTTAAACTAACTGCCAAATAGCAATCTTTTACATAATACTAGTTACTCTAGTCCTTATTTAACTATGTTTAGATAATATATTCACAAAGCTAAATAACAATGGAAGCACTCACAAAAACTGAACAGAAAGAAAATTTTGTTAATATCTAACGGTATAATAACCACAGTTAGGGCGCCAAAAGTAATTTCACTATCGCAGCTGGAAATCGTCAAAAACAATTTCGAAATAAATATATTGTTGGAAGAAAATATGATTACTACTACTACTACTACTTTTGGTTGTAATAGTACCAGCACCACGACTACCACAATAACGACCACTTTTGTCACATTTTCATCCCAAATTACCACCACCACCACCACCATCATCATCATCTTTGTCATCGTCGTCGCCGTTTTGAAAAACATCAAGGTAAATATAACATGCAGCAATTTTTCTCTTTCTCTTTCTTTCTTTCTCTCTCTCTCTCTCTCTCTCTCTCATTGTCTCTGTTTGTCTGTGTCTGTCTCTCTCCATATATATTATATAATTCCAATATACGGCCATATTTACACGGACATACGTATAAATATACGTTCATTAATAATAATGCAGATAAACACATACATATATGCATTTAGACATTATGTATGTTATATATATATATATATATATATATATATATATATATATATATAGTAAAATAAGGATTCAGATTGAATCAAGTACTTGAAAATATATGCACCACGTATGCACCATCGTATGCTAGTATTCATTTGATTATATATATATATATGTGTATATATATATACATATATATATATATATATATATACATACATTCGTATAAAATATTATATATATATGCATATATATATTTATATGAAATATTATAAATAAATGTATGTATATATATATATATATATATATATGTATAAGGATTTAGATAGAACCAGGTACTTGAAAAGATATGCACCAGGTATGCACCATCGTGTTATTATTCATTTGTTTATATATATATATATATATATATATAATATTATATATATATATATATATTTATATAAATTATTATATATATATACATATATTTATAGTATATATATATATATATATATATATATATATATATATATATATATATATATATATATATATATATATATACATATATATATTTATACATATATATATATATATATATATATATATATATATATATATATATATATATATATATATATATATATATATATATATATAAATATATATATATATATATATATATATATGTATATATGTGTGTGTGTTGTCTTTATCTCTCTCCCTCTCTTTCACTCTATCTATTTAACTAATTAATTTTTCACGTTGGAAAGAGAATTACATGATCTCATGAAAAATATACTTCACTGAGGCATGCATCTTTTGCAGTTGAAAAAGTAAAAATCCCGTTGTGCTGTACTTTATTTCATTTGCATCTTATTAAATAACTTATTATATTCTGCAAACGTCTACATAGAATATATGCACGGATAGACCTGCAAGAACTTAGTGTTAACTGAAGTTTTGATAAAGTTCCAAGCCTGTCTCTTGTAGAGAAGTTATATCTTTTATCTTTCACTTGTTTCCCTCATTAGACTGTGGCCATGCTGGGGCTCCACCTTGAGGAATTTGAGTCGAACTAATCGAACCCAGTACTTATGGCCTTCTTTAAAGCCTGGTACTTATATCAATCTATTTTGCTAACTGGTAAGTTACGGAGACGTAAGCACAGAAACACCGGTTATCAAGCGGGGGGTGGGAGAGAAACATACGCGCACGCGCACAAACGTGCACGCACGCACAGACACACAATCAGACACAAATATATATCCAACGAGCTTTATAGTTTTGATTATGTTGTTATTTCTGTTCCATTTTAACAAAACTGCCCGACGACCGGGAACGTGAAACAGCTTTTGTTATATTTCTGCTGCTTTTAAATAAAGCATATTACTCTACCTCTGGTATTTGAGTACTATTTTTTCCACTTTGTTTCACATTTATGTGCTTACTTCGATATATATATATATATATAAATTATTATTTATATAGATAGGGCGATACATTGAATATTAATTCAATTTAAAACTAAGTGGCCTAGCATATAAACAAAATTTGAAAATTCAGAAAAAATTGTATTATACGTGTATAAGGGATGACCATTAGGTGTACATCGAATATGCTAGAAAGAGGTCATCTTTCTAGCATATTCGATGTCCACCTAGTGGTCATCCCTTTTACACGTATATATATATATATATATATATATATATATATATATATATATATATATATATACACACACACACACACACACACATTGCACTTCCGTACAGATTACACGGATTACCATCTGCCTAATTATAATCGAAACATATTGTTCCAATCAATGCTTTTAGTAGAGAACGATTGCTTCGAGGTACCGCGCCGTGAGATCGAAACGAGGAGATGATTTTTCAACTCTATCGTCATCTATGCGTCTATGATGAACGTGAATAAGTCACAGGTAAAAGAAGACAAAACGCCATAGTTTTTGATTGGGATAATGTCACATAAAAGCGGTCATATTTATTTACATACCAATTATACTAATTAAAATAATTAAACAAATAATTAACTCCCTAAAACTTGTATGCGATGATAACAATTTATATAATGCTATTCCAAGCATGTGATAAGAAAAAAATCGTCTTTGCATTTTCCAGTTGTTACATTCTTTTGTGACATTTCTTTCACAGATCCGTGCCTTACAAAACACGTTTACTCACGCATAACACACACACACACACACACAATCACCCACCTCCATACAAACACACACACACTCACACGCAAGTATATATTATATGTATATAGTTATATAAATGTACGTGTGTGGATACACACACACACACACACACACACACGCACATATATATATACATATATCTATATATATATAAATATATATATATATACATATATATATAAATATACATATGTATGTATATATATACATATGTATATATGTATATATATGTATATACATATGCCTATGCATATATATACGTGTATATATATGTATATACATATATATATGTACATATGCATATATATGTATATAGGTATATATGTATATGTATGTGTATATATACATATATATGCATGTATGCATGTATGTAAGCAAGCGTGCATATATGTCTCCAGAGAGAATCAATTGAGAACTGCAGCTGATTTCTTTCACTCTCTCTCTCTCTCTCCCCCCACTCTCTCTCTCTCCCTCCACTCTCTCTCTCTCTCCCCCCTCTCTCTCTCTCTCACTTTCTGTTTCCTCCTCTGCTAAACCCAGGTCTGATATCCGTAAAACGTATTCGTGCAGATATAATTCATGTCAGTGACATCTTCCAGTAAGCCTGAAGCAGATATTTTCTAGTACGGTCTAAAATGTGAGATAACTTCAGCTGTCTTTCACACAAACAATCTGAATTATATCTGATGGTCATTATTTACCAATAAAGACGTTATTTGCAAAACTGAATGCATCATTAACATCATGCGGATCGAGAATAAAACATTTTTCTGTGCTATATTCGTATAAAACGTAGACTTTCAAGACTCATAACAAATGTCGCAATACATTATAATTCTACCTGATAGACAGCAGAACATTAAAAGTGGCTCTAGAGTTAAAACTTCAACTCCCGCCATGATGCAATCATCAAATGCAATACAGAAATGAGATATAATTACCTACCTACCTACCTACCTACCTACCTACCTACCTACCTACCTACCTACCTACCTACTTTCCTACCTATCTACCTACCTACCTACATACATACATATATACATACATAGATACATGCATACATATATACCACATACATAGGTACGTGAATCCATACATAAATACACACCTGCATACAGACATACATAGATGCATACATACATGTAAAGCCATACATACATACATATATATATATATATATATATATATATATATATATATATATGTGTGTGTGTGTAGAGGCGTGTGGTTCAAAGGCTAAGGGTGTTGCTCTCATGATCGTAAGATTGTGGTTTCGATTCCTGGGCTGGGTGATACGTTGTGTTCTTGAGCAAAATCTTCATTTCACGTTGGTCCAGTGAAATGAAGTGGTCCAGTCCACTCAGTAGGCAAAAATGAGTAATCCTACTACGGACCGGCGTCCTGTTCTTGGAATATATATATCTCGCGAAGGACCTATGATTCCACATTACATATACATTTATGTATGTATATATATATATATATATATATATATATATATATATATATATATATATATATATATATATATAAAACGGAGATGACGCCATGATATCGGAATAAAACGTTATGTAATGAAATTCCTTAGCTGACAGCTGTAGCAGGAACAGCTGTCATCTCTTTTGTTTTCTGTTACCACTCTATACTCATATAACATTGTATTCCGGACCATACGTATATAGTGTTCTGCAGTAGGTTATTAGTCTGGCTATGCCTAAGGAAGATATATATATATATATATATATATATATATATATATATATATATATATATATATATATATAAGACGAGCTTCTTTCAGTCTCCGTCTACCAAATGCACTGACAAGGGTTTGGTCGGCCCGAGGTTATAGTTGAAGACACTTGACCAAGGCGCCAGTAAGTGGGACCGAATCAGAAACCATGTGTTTGGGAACCACACAGCCGCAACTGAGCCTATGCGTATATTCTGGTATATGTGTATAATATGCATATATAAACGTGCTTGTATATACAAGTGGTCTCTCACGTTCTAATTACTTTCAAATTTCTTTAAAGATCTATATTATGATAGAAAATGTAAATTCTCTTAACCGTATGCCAAGGTGCACATACAGCCAAAAGCACCACCCCCCCCACATATATTGAAATACACGTACGTATACTTACACACACATAGAAATACACACATCTAATTAACTATTATATACAACAATTTAATGTAAGTACAGACCACTTGATATCACAATGACATGTGGAGAGAAACGTATTATTCAAATTCATTGAGTCTGTGTTTTGATGAGACCATTTATATTCCTGTCTATCACTCCTCCCCTGCCATATAAGTTTACATCTAACCAAGA
>NC_142939.1:14105571-14108071 GCF_046866305.1 Octopus bimaculoides | reverse complement strand
ACATCACACTGTGGAAGGGTAATTTTAGCCATTTAAGACAACGTACACACGTAAAAACTGCCCGTAACAAGGAAATGTCATCAAATACACTCCCCCACTTTACCATGAACAACATGCAGTTAAATTACTCACAGTCAGACCCAAACTAGGCCTAGTATGTTTGTGAGGCGTAGCATTTGGCGGCAAATGTACAGCTTAAATATTGTTGTGACTACAACTCAGGGAGTGGCCCCTCCAAAGCCAGAAAACACTTCAATCTCCAACAAGACTGTCTGAAATGCTCAGGCAAGGATATCAATGGAGTGGTGCTCTCACTTCTGGGCGCTGCTACAGCACATACAGGCATCTTCAGAAGTTTTCCAGAGAACTCTGACTGATTGGCAAAAACGCGTTCACAAACACACTTCGGTCTCTAATCTACATACATAACATCGAATCTCTCTCTACTATCTCTACCTCTACATTAACGGCATCTATTCTTTGGGTCTGGCTGGTCTCTTGGCACATCCTTTCCGAAACTTTCGATTCACCCATCTTGCCTTCAAAAAATCACTAACGTTGTATTTAACGCTCCAGCAACAACTACGCCTTACCCTTCAATCACCTCTTTGCTTATATCTTTCCTGCAACTGTCCTGAAACTGTCCTGCAGCACCGGTTGAAGCAGGACGCCAACGATACCAATTTCTCTCTGCACTTTGAGGGCATGAAAAGACCTTTGATACTGCCCCTTCTTCCAGGACCAACAAAAGAGAATTGTTGCATCTCTATCTTCTGGCTACCGAAACACGTCCACTAAAACTACTTACTATGAATCACCTTTTCATAATCTATCTTTTTCTTTCCTTTGCTTTTTACTAAATCTGTAGACATAGGAACCTATTGTCTCGTTGTTTTTCAAACTATTTATATAAACCAAAGACAGTACCTTTTCAATTCACTTCTTTTTGCCTTTAAATCTGTGTTTTCATTACCATCACTATTCCTTTGTTGAGTCTTTCCTTTTGTTTTTAGTTTCTTTTCGTGTTTTCATCTTTGTTCTGTCAAGGTCGTTTGTTTTTGAATATTTGGAGACAATTTTCGTTATGTATATATAGAGTGGTTTTGAAATGTCTGTTTATAGTACAAATCTATTGAATTTAAATTGAATAGACTTGCACTATAATCTAAATTTTTAAGAATCTAAATTCAATAGAATTTTACTTTAAGAGGATATTTGAAACATACGATATATACATGCATACACACACATGTGTGTGTTTGCATATGTACGTATGTATATATGTAGGTTTAAATACATTATATATACATATATATGCATCTGTATATATACATAAACATACACACATATTTGAATATATCTCAGATAAAACAGAATCTAGGGAGACTGGTTGTGGTTTGTCACAGTAAGTGTCTTCTATTATTTTCAAACAAGCGACAGAAGGAGCACTATGAAACTAGTGTGGGCAATGGAGTATACATACTAATACACACACACACACACACACACACGTTTCATTTCATTAGTAAGCATAGGGCCTGCCATTGTTATTTTCTGAAATAGAAGTTCAATAAAAATTAGTCAAATAAACTAATGACATATCCACTCACAAGGTTTTGATGAGCCCGATCCTATTATCTATTATAAAAGACACGTGCTCATGCTGCCACGCAGGGGGATTGAGCAATGAATAGTGTGGAAAAAAAGCTTCTTACATTACAGCTTTGCCTGTTCCCATATATATTTATACAACGCTATGAAACCATAGTTCTTAAATCTAACTGCAAAAATCTATGGTTAAGCTGATGCAATCGGTCAGCACATATATTACGAAAAATAAGAGGTGTGGTTTCGATTTCCAGACGTATTAATAACCATTCTGTTTCCATCGATGGCTTGTATGCCTCAGCATTTGACTATTTTCTGTAGACAATACGTAGTGAACGCTTATAAGGTTATAATTATTATTTACAGAATATGTACATATGTGTTTGTGTGTACAGAAGTGATAGTTTATTTCTTCAGAAGTGCTATGAAACGTGTTGTGTAGGCAACTGAATTTCCAGATGTTTCGGCTTGGTTAATTGCTTCTCAAAAATGTTCAATGTATTTAATTTCTGTCTCTGTCTACGTTAGAAGATAAATAAAATTATCGAAAAAAAAGCGTAATTCTAGGAAAGAAAAAAGTAAATTAATTTTTCGTAGAATCTTATAGATAAGAGAGAGACGGAGAGAGAGAGAGAGAAAGAGAGACTTAAATATTATGTTATTAGAGAACAAGTGACGCAGATGAACGAGTAGATGTGGGAAACAAAAAAAAAAATTATGATCCTTCCCTAAGAAGAATATGGCAGAAATCATCGGAAAGAAAAGGCATTCTTAAAATAGGAAGCTAGCCTTAAGCATATCGAGGAAGTGAGAGACAGGAAAATATAACACTTGTGTATTTTCTTTTCTTTTGATGCCATCAGGTATATTCGTGACAAAAGTTTCCGTATGA
>NC_142939.1:14098071-14100571 GCF_046866305.1 Octopus bimaculoides | reverse complement strand
AGAGTTTATTGCTCGGAATACGAATGTAGAAGCGAATGTAAAAAACCCATTATTCAGTTACACGATAGTATTAGTAAACTCATTTCTTTGAACTATAATAATATGGCATTTCTGCAAAGAAATGTGGTTGTTATTATCGAATCAATGGGTCTAAATTATGAACGACAAGGTGTTAAGACCTAAGGCATATGAAGCGATTCAGCAAGTAACAAAACCTCAACTGACCAACATAATATTTAGTAACTTAAAATGAATATTTAACATTGCTCAGAAATACAGTATACGTCTACCTAAGCACTCTCATTCCAATACTTCTTCAAATGTTCCCTGACACACGGTAACCAAATTGGATCATAGTTAGTGGATTATGATGTTTTAGGACATCACGATGTTATTTTTGCAGCACAACTAGACTGTAGTCAATGCATTACTGAAGATTTGGGAAGAGTTTAGGTAATCGGAAAGTGTGTGCAAACCGAGTAACATGGCAGTTGCCGATTCCAAGGAAGGAGGTGTGGAAATCTGCTTTGATCTGCTTGAAGCATTTAAGGCTAATGTAGACATGTTTTCTCTATTCTGGTGACAGATGTTGAAACGTGTACGCATACTTATGGTCCAGAAACGAAGGCTCTTGCGATTGTGTCACGCCTCTTTATGAAGAGCCAACGATAGGTTCAGAAAGTCTTGGTAACTATTATCGGGAGGAAAAGGGTGTCATTGTCTTTTTTTCCCCCGAAATATGACTGTATTGTAAACAGCGATCGATACACCGAAAATTCAAATAACTCATAGAAGCTATTTAAGTGGAGAAAAAGCGAACAAAATCTGAATACGATCCACATTCACTATAACAATTTGCGACCACACACGTTATTTAACATCAAATCACACAATTTAATATATGCGCTGGTCAGTGGTCCCTTGAGTACTGGACAGCCTGGATTTAACACCTTGTGACTTCCATCTGTTCTTTCCAATAAAATACAGAAGACTGCCTTTCATTAGAGAGATGTGAAAACAGGTAGAGTGAAAGTGGCTGTGAACAGTAGGTACAGCAGTGCAGAGCTAAATTTTCTTAGAGTGGCTTCGACAGATGGATTAAACTTTGGCGCAAAAACACCGCTTGTGATAAAGAAAGTTATGCTGTGTAGTTTCGTGTGTACAGAAGCAATTTTATTCCAGACGGTTTAAAGAAATCTACCCATAGTCTGGGCGCCGAAGAATGTGATTTCTGAGTAGTTTCTGCTTAATACAAGGGTATGTGAAGTATGTAGTTCAAGTGAAGGATGTCAACTGTGTCAAGCAGGGAAATTGATGAATAAAGGCTATGCATATGACATCCTTAGGGACTCCGAGACTGAAGTGACGGGTATGGCTGAATCTCAATTCAAATATATTTAAGCCGACGCCTGAATGAAATATTTCGAATAAAAGAAGGGAGTAAGAGAAGGTTGCAGGGGGGAAGAGAAAAGACTGAGATTAAATAGTTAAAGCGGTATATGAAAGAAAGAATGATAGGTGTAGTGGGTGAGCTTTGACAGGCGCAACGATGGGTAGATACAGTATGGAACTAGGTAGGTCAGAGAAGCATAGGCCATTGTAGTATTAAAGAGAAAGAGAAAGAGATAGAAAATAAGATAGGCAGATACATAAATAGGGTGAGAGAGGGAAAGAGAGAGAGAGAGGTAGAGAGGGAAAGAGAGAGAGAGAGAGAGAGAGAGAGAGAGAGAGAGAGAGAGAGAGAGAGAGAGAGAAAGAGAGACAGAGGGGGCTAACAGCACGAAGGTTCGATTGGCGGAATCGTTGGATCATAAGAGAAAATGTCGAGGTATTACCTCTGGCTTCCTACATTCTGAGTTCAAATCCCACAGAAGTCAACTTTGCCTTCCATCCTTTCAGAGTCATTGAAATAAAGTACCAGTCCAGGGCTGTGGGTTGGCAGAATTGATATATCGTTGAACGAGATGCCTCTTGGCTAGCATTTGTGTTTTGAGTCGTTGGATTTTAGATTTAATTCTGTTCGACATCACCCCTTAGAATTTGGATGCCGTTAGAGGATTGTCTTCGTTACAAACATTCAACCCTGGTTCATAGATTATAGGACAACTTCTTTTTCTTCTTTCCTCCAGTCTCAGGAGTCCTGAAAATATAAAGAGCAAGTGCACAGCCCTTACCTTCCGGAAAAAAGGAAAATGTCAGATGTTAACGGGTGTTTGTATGTTTTCAACAACTCGGGTGTCATACATCTCGTTACATTCTTAGCAATACGATGAAACTCCATTGAGCACAAAAAAATCTTCATAGACCTCAATAATACGTGAGTATATAAGTAAACACCAACATAACGAAATTGTAAGCAAACAAATAGAAAAAATCTTTACAATTCAATTAATTTCATGACGTTGTATATGGCGATTCATAACAATGGCAGCTATAAAGAAGATGGCGCCGTGCGTATATCCCTCTGGATAACTACCACAATATAGATATAAAAATGTAA
>NC_142939.1:14080571-14093071 GCF_046866305.1 Octopus bimaculoides | reverse complement strand
CCACCACCACCACCACGGCCACCACCACCACCACCACCACTGCCACCACCACCACCACCACCACCACCACCACCACCACCACCACCACCGCCACCACTTTCCTACACCATTACACTTATCATCATTGTTATCACCATCATCATCGTCATCATCATCACCACCACCACCACCACCACCATCACCATCATCATCACCACTACCGCTGCAACCCCCCCCCCCCACCACAACCTCCCACCACTACAATTATCCTCCTTGCTATCATCATCGTTATCATCATGATCATCAACATGATCATCCTCATTATCAACCCCCCCTCCAACACCCCCCCAACCATCACCAGGTCCCAGCAGCGGCAGTAAGATCGTCATCATCGCCGGCATCATCAACCCAGCTGCATGACCACCACTATCAACCAACAGCCATTCAGACCAATGCCATAATCCCCAGCACCAGACTCCACCCCTTACCTAAGAACCATCGCAGTAAAACAGACACCATACGAAGAAATTCTGCAGTAGAATAGTAGTAAATTCTTTTTTTTACCTCTGCCAAAGTTTCCTTCATAATGGTAGGAGTAAACTTTGATATGAAACAGTTTTGAATTTTCTAGAAAATGTTTTTATGGAATGCCAGGGACAATCCATCACAAAGATGGATCGTACAACATATTGGAAGAATTAAAGCGATTCCTTAAGTATAGCCATCAATCTAAGAATTAGTTATGGTGTGCAGAGAGCTGTTAGGCTATGATACATGAGCAAGTTAGCGAGAACCCTTCAATTTGGTTGTGAGAGATGCTAGAAATGGAAGCCTATCTCGTCCGTTCTTTATTCTGTCGTCTGCATTTGAATAAATATGTTAGATAACTCGTATACGAACGTACATACATACACGCATATCTCTGTACACACACACACACACACACACATACACACACCAGTTACGCACTGGGGTCGGTATAATCGACTTAATCCGTTTGTCTGTCCTTGTTTGTCCCCTCTGTGTGTAGCCCCTTGTGGGTAGTAAAGAAATAACACACACACACACACGCACACATGCACACACACGCATACGTATACGCACACAGAGCTTGGATTTTACCCTGCCTACATTATATACAGACATTTCTCTGTGTGCGTGTGCATGTGTGTGTATATATATATATATATATATATATATATATATATATATATATATGTATGTGTGTGTGTGTGTGTAAATATATTTATATATATCTATATACACACATACATACAAAGATACATACATGTATACATATATATATACAGATATACATACATATATATACACACACATATATATATACATACATATATATATATATACATATATATACTTACATATATACATACATACACATATATATGTTTACATGCATATGTACATATTCTTTTATATGCACATACAAATATATGTACATGTTTGCATGTATATCTATCTATCTATCTATCTATCTATCTATCTATCTATCTATCTATCTATCTATCTATCTATCTATCTATCTATCTATCTAGCTATCTATCTGTCTGTCTATCTATAATATAAATTGTTTTAAAATCTCAAATTCCATCTCTCAAACCCATTCCATAATGGTGCTGTCGGTACAGAAACCGAAGTCTTTGCAATACTCATCAATCCGTCATCTAGTTTCTTCCCCTGCATGCAAGCTTTCCATCTTTCGAAACACGCCACAGTGTGATACATTCCCAAGTCAGGCCTTCCCTTCTGAAACTCTTATATCGCCCTCACTTCTAAGTTCTCAATTATGACGGAGACAGCCATTAAGAACAATCATCTCAGACAACTTGACTTTCTTTTCCTCTTTCACGGTCAGAAATATTGTTTGAGTGAAGTTTCATCTATTGGAGCTGAACTAGCTTTCATCGATTAGGCAAATTTCTTTTATCTTGCGATCGGTGTCGTTATTTCAACTCAATTCTGAAAAGGAAGGTCTGTGATCAAAAATGTTGTGATTTCAGACTGATTCACTTGCTATATCTAGTAGGTCAAGTATCGGTGCAGAGACACACTCGTTGAAACGGGCATACCATAAAGGGGTATAGTTTTAAAAACAGATAAATGTATTTTTATTATTTGAAATATTTTCATAGCAAATAAAAGTTAAATGAAATGTAATTTAATACTTAAAAGAAAGGTGTACATTGATTCGAATAAAGCTGTCTAATGTTGAGAAGAATGGTATTCAAAGTTTCGTATTTGTTTACATTTGAACTGAAGCTATTTGGAACCAACAATAATATTTTTAAAGTTTTATAATAACTAAATATAATAAATATTTTTACGAAGTATGGAATCACAAAGCAGAATTTAAATGATAGTTAAATTCTATTTAATTCAAAGGTAATAGAATTAAAGTTAAAAGATTGATCTTGGTTTAACTGTCGTTAATATTTTGGAAATTATTTGAATCATTTGGTTTATGACAATACAAAACTATGAAGCATTAAAATTTATTGATTCAAACAGGATAAAAGCTGCGTTTAAAACCTTTTTGGTCTTTAAGGGGCGGAATGATGATAATGATAATAATGCTTTCAAGTTTTTGCACAGCATGTTCGGGAGAGGGGTTAAGTTGATTACATTGACTCCTGTGCTTAACTGGTAATTATTTTTTCCTCCCCAGAAGGTCAACTCAGCCCCGGTGGAAATTGAACTAAGACTGTACGGACGGACGAAATGCCGCTAAGGATTTTGCACGGCGTGTTAAAGACTGTACCATCTCGCCACCCTGATGATGTTGATGTTGATGATGATGATGATGATGATGATGATGATTCTTTCTTTAACAGCCACACACAAAAACAAAGAATGGTACAACATAAAGGGCAGTGGGGATTTACATATAGTGCATGTAAGGAGTAAAAAATCAATAAAAACTGGCACTAAAAATTCGAACAATAAGATTTCCCCAAAGGTGGAAACTCCATCCAGTGGCAACAAGGAAACCTATACATCCTGGACACACCGACCACTAAGGGCACCTCAGCAGGTACCTCTATCCTTCTTAACCTCTCCACCTTAAAAGCATATGCTCAGACTAGACCCATTCACACAGGCCTCCCCCCTGCCACATTCACACCTTTCAACAAAAGTACTGAGTGATTAGGGTTCGGCACTTCTCTCTCCACCCCCACTTTCCTTTTCAAATGGAACTTGAAAAAGTCGACGAAAGCTTGGTCAAAGACGAAAGTATCTATCTTCTGTCATTTCAACTTCGTCTACCACACTACTTCTTTCGCCATAGCCACCAGACGGTTGAAAACTGCTTTCCTTTCCCGACCAAAAGAAGGCGTGGGGTGGGCAAACCTCACGATGGATTCAGCTGATAACTGGATCCGTCTTACAGTTTCATCGCTCAGCGCACATCTCGGACAGTAGTTCCGCTACTGTAGAGTTTGTCTTGAACCGGCAGAGCTACTCAGTTACGTTGTCAAACCAGGGATTTATAGAAATTATCCATAGGCCCCGGCTCGAAAGTCGTCCGGAAAAGACTTGCTAATTGATCCCACACGACGCCTAGTTTCCACGAGGACGCCGTCGCCTTTACCGGCCATTAATCCCCCACAGAATTTCAATGTGGAACTTCCCCCGTCAGCATTGCCCGACAGACAGAGGACTATGGGTGCTTCCCGACAATCTAGGCGCTAAGCACCCTTTCTCGGTCTACGCTTCGGAAGTGCTTCGGAAAATCCTGTCTAGCAAACGGCGACTACACCTGCTCACCGTCAAGAAAACGCTGGATATACCGCAGCTTCAGCGCCTATATACGCATCATTAGCCACGTCATGACCAGTCATCCGCTCAGCGGCTGCTGACAGCAGATGCACCGTCTGGCAAGCGGAATATGTCCCTTCTACAGAATGCGGAAAAAAGCGCTCTAACTTTATCAGCCACGAAGCAGGGCAAAAGACGACAGTCAAGCGGTAGTAGATGACGGAAGCGAAGTACGCATTTGCTGCCTTTTCCCCATCTTTCAGAGACATCTTCCTCTCTGCCAATTTCTGGGTGAGACTGGCCACGCTGCTCGTCAATCCCCTCCTATTCTTCTTCTCCTGGAGTTACAGACCACATCAGAACCCGAACAATTTAACCGCTTTTTCCGTCCAGCGCTCTACGACGCTCTCGGACTGTATGGATTTTTGCTGGTTAATCTTTGGAAGTAAGTTATAGATAATCAGGGAAAGTACATTGATGATTAAATTTCAATTAAATATAGCATTTGATCACTTATTTTCTTTATTCAAAATTCGGACCGAACTTATGGGATGACCTGATATATAGACACATACATATATGCATACATAATTCTGCTCTGATTAGCAGGTAGTATTTGGTTTATTAGCAACATTAAGTAATTAGCTCTGACTTTCTATTTAAGGTATTAATCCTTTTCTTTTGGCTGTAATACATATGATTGCAATGGCTCCAAAAGTTGCATAAGTGATGTACTTATCTATGAAGTTCAATACAGCCCGGACGAAATTTCGGTTTGACGACACTTTATTTACATTGTGCTTGTTAAAACTATAGTAATTCTCTCGCTTACATTACTAAAATTAGACTTAAGTTTAAGAGGTAGCTGTTGAAACTCACCTGCTCACTCCGATACACGATTCAAGCGGCAGTATGTCTCATGGAGCTGGGAATATAATTCTAAGTGCTAGAAATACAATTCTCCATGACTTGCCAAACGGACATAAATGTCAGTTTTGACAAATGTAGTTATATCCTCTCCAGTTTAAGTTAATGGATTTCCTATATGCCTATTTCACGGTTTGCATTTAGATGATAAATGTCTATGCAATTTTTTCCAGTGCTTAAGCTTATTATGTGACTTAGGATGCTTCCTCACTGCGATGATACCGTCCATATTTATCATATAATTATATCTTACCTTTAGATTTTTCCGCTAAAACCCTTTGGAATATCTGTGACCTGTCGGAAAATGTTTCTGAATCCAGTATGGAAAATCCTTAGTGATAATATTTCAAATTGAGAGCGCAGAAAGCAGTTTTCATAAAACTCTTACTATAAAGCAAAGTAATTTTCTTTGCTATTATGAATCCTTAGCGATCTGGAGAATCACAAATCGTAGATTGTTGTGTAAAAATACGTTGTACCCTACGATTAATTCCTTGTACTTCGAGAATTTTTATCCAGCAAAATTAGCTTAACTTACATTCTTCCTTGGTTGATAGAATCAACTACAAGGTATGTGATTGATCCAATAATCAAGTCCGCCTATTCACAAACGTATGACATTTTACCCTATTATACAAATCATTGGCTGGGGGAAAATTACAGAAGTTATAACACATAGCTATCAATGGCTGAATTATCACCGAATTTAACATCGGTTACTGGTATTTAGGATCTTTAAGCCAATTCTACTCTCTTCCTAGAATTCAAATGAAATCTTCGGTGTGATATTCAGATAGTCGACAGCGCACACATATAATGATGCATAGAAATACACACAAACACAACAGTATATTTATATAAAACCACAGTCATATCCAAGGTTAGTTGAATTAGTTTCAATGACTGATTGTACAGATTATCCTTTTCTACCCAAATTTCCCGTTTGCAAAGTAAGTCAATCTCTGCTGCTTCTCCTTCATCTGTCTCTGAGCATCAGTCTCTCGTCGAAGGAGCCTTTTGATCAATAAAAATGAAGAAATTTGATGCGCTTGTGCTCTAGTGCAATGGTTATCAACCTTTTAAGTACAAAGGACCCCTTTTTATTCAAATGAGTTTTCCCACGGATTCCTTTTAATATGCTAATCCTTAGGTATATATATATATATATATATATATATATATATATATATATATATATATATATATATATATATATATATATATGAAATTTTGAATTTAGTTTACGGAGCCTCAGTACTACCTTTGCGGACCACCAGAGGTACGAGAATCGCAAGTTGGGAACCAATGCTCGGGTGGAAGGAAATACGTTAATTTTGACTTGACTCTCCTTTCTTCACTATATGTATATATACACCCATACATAAATAAATACATGTATATATGCAAACACACACACACACACGCACACACGCACACACGCACACACACACACGCACACACACACACACACTCACACACACACACACGAGAATATCAATCTGTTTATATTCACATACATGTGCATGTATGTATGTTGTATGTATATGTGTATGTATGTATGTATGCATGCATGTGTGCGTGTCTGTGTGTGTGCACGCGTATGTGTATGTGTATATAATCTATGGTGATGCCAATATTTTGAATCTTGCAAGTTTTCTGTTGACAGTAATCAACACCCATTGGGGAAATCGTAAGGTTTGAATAAATCTCGATGTATTGGGTACTTTATTGTGTGACTCTGCGTCTGTGTGTCACACGCATTACAGACACATACGCTCGCCCCCTCCCCACACATTTGCTCGCACCCCTACACATTCGCACGACCCCCCCCCACATATACTGTTATGCAAATGACTTAAGAACTGTATGCCAATTAAAACATGATTGAGATCGAACTATTCCCTATAATTGTACAAAGTAAAATGGAAAACTATAAAAAATATTAATGACACTCGTCATAATGTCAAATTAAAACATGCAATAACGATACATTTGCAACCGAAACACACTGGGGAATAAAAAAAAAAGCAAAACAAACATTAGCAGTAAAAACACAACGGCAAAAATGAATGAAGTAAATAATACAAAAACATTAGTAATCAAACTATGCAGCAGTTTATAAGAGGCATGCGCACAAAATGCGTTGGCAATTAAAGCACTTACACAAAGACACATTGTTATCGATAGAAAGCGTTTGTCAATCATTTTATATTAGCAATCAAAACGCGTTGCCAATCGAAATATATTCTCAAAGTACATTTGCAAGCAAAATACGTTGGGAATAAAGAACTTCTTAGGAATTAGAATTGATTGGTAATCAAAACACATTAGGCTTCAACGTATATTTTTACAATGAAACACATTGGCAATAAAATCATATTGGCAACCATATTATAGTGAGAATCAAAACGCATTTAGCATTAAATACCATAAACGGTGATGACACGATTGCAACTCTGACACCTGGCGATCTCACCACATTGACTTTGAAAACACTGTGGCCCAAAGGAGATTAACAATAATGTTACTCTAGCAATTAAATACGATAAATATTCAGAATCATTGGCAACGAAACGTATTAGCAGTTAAATATACATAAAAACACACACACACTGGTATTAAGAACATTTGACAATCAATAATATCGGCAATGAGATTTGTTCGTTAAGCGTAGCATGTTGGCTGTTTCAAACGAGTAATGAAAACGAGATTGACAATCATAACATCTTGTCAACAGAAATGAATTGACAATCAAATCCATTTCAGTCAAAACGCATTGACTACTGCATCACATGTTCTATATTATTACAATGGTAATAAATTTGTGTCGACAATTAAACAATCGCATTAAGAAACAAAATGTCAATGAGAGCAACATTTTTAATTAAAGCGCATTGACAATTTCACGTATTGCTCTAGAATAATTACTTCTTTTATGAGACAGGGTCGAGCAAAGCTTCTACGTCTTTATTACATTAAACATGCATGGTTGAGTCATAAAACAGACATCAGCGTCATGCAAATATATACAGAAAGAACCTAAATGCACGAAAAAACGATGTCAGAACGTTCTATATTTTCAATTATTCAACTAATATGAATAACCAAGAAGCGCGGATTTCTAATATTCAATGACGGCAATATTTATTGTAGCTTTCTGGTTTGGATAGGCACCAGTGCTAACTATTAAGTTTTATAGTGTAAATGCAAAGAAGAATAAAAAAGACCGTACAGGAGGAAGCGGGTTTTATTAAATAACGGTATTAGTTTAAATCTTTAATATGAAGATAAAGAACCAAAATGTTTCGGAAGTTAGACCTTCATAAAAAAAAGTGGTAAAAGCATAGCGGGAGCGGAGAAAGAGGAGGAAAAGTCAGCGAACGAAGAAGAAAAATGGACGACAGGTTAGGAACTAAGTGCAGTGCATTGCTATGGAGTGGAATAAGAAGGGAAGAAGGCGGGTGTGTATGTGCAGGTATGGGAGTGTACTCTTGGTTGGAATCAGGCTTGTGTGGTAATTGTCCAAGTGCAGTATTGGGACTCATGTTAGTGGGCATGTGAGGTGCTAGTGTCCGTGTGTAATCATAATATGTGAGTGAAGAAAATATGGATGTAAGGGGTTAGAAGCGTGTGCAAGATGTGAGTCAAACGGGAAGGTGAGAGGAATATTTAAGATGTGATAGATATATAGGAGTGGGAAAAAGTAAGAATACAATTGCTTAATATTAGTGGATGGTTCTTTCATTTTTCTATTTCTTTTTTTCTTTAGGATAAGAAATGAAAAGAATATTCCACTCATATGCGAAACCAACATAAGTGGAATATTCTTTTCATTTTTTATCCTAAAAAGGATTCCACTCAGTTGCTTAATATTCCGCTCATGTTAAGCAACTGTGCACCTATTTTTCACCCTCTCTGCATATTACCATACATTGTATACGAAGTGAGTTGAAACTAGGATATAAAAGACCCTAATAAATTGCCGCAATAATCTTGTGGGTGTTTCTTTCACAGTAGTATCTCTCCTATTACCTAAAAAATTAGGATTTGGCTGAGTAAGGCGCTCTTTTCTCTACTCTTATTCAAATACATATATACATACATGCATATATACAAGCATATATATATATATATATATATATATATATATATATATATATATATATATACAGATATACATACCGTATTTTAGCGTGTATAAGGAACCCCCTAATTTTGGGGTTTAAAATGCGGAAAAAAAGGTTTTGTAAAATATTATAATACTATCTACGTATAGGAAACTCTAATTTTTTTAAAACTTAATTTTTGACAAAAAAAAAAACGGTTTCTTATACACGTTAAAATACGGTACATGCATAAATACATTTCATACATATATATATGTATATATACATACATATAGCACACACATACACACACATATGAAGCATAAAGTCAAGAAACATGTGAGATGTTTCCATCTAACTGCCATATGATATGATTACAGCTGTTTCATAACTTCATTCATGTAGTATTACTTAAGATATGCAAAAATTATATGTACATGTTTGCATCAATATGTATGCTCAATATTATACAAGTATATACTCACAAACTAATGCAAATACAGGAGGCTAACTCATCAGATAATCGGAACATAATGATTATGTCTATGATGTGTGAATGTGTGTGTGCTTGTATGCATATTTTTATTATTTTTAATCGGCATATTATTTTTGATATATTACTTTTACTCACCAGAAGTGACAAAGTAAGTCAAGGGTTGGGAGATACGTATATGACATTTATCAAACTTGATTAGGGGCGTACGCAAAACTCTCAGCTCTTAAGTCACTCTGTATCTTCTGCTGATTAAATGCAATAAAAGTGTATAAACACATTTAGAATCACGTTTATCCTGTTGGTTCTACCAAACTGATATATATATATATATATATATATATATATATATATATATATACTCAGACATGCATACACTCGCATATACATTTCAGTATATGCTTATATATACGTATGTATATACGGGTATTTGTCTAGTATATTATGGACATAGCTAAATGTAACTCAAGTATGAAATTTCTGATGATTGATAATAGTAAGAATAACAACCATGTCAGTATCTATCTATCTATCTATCTATCTATCTATCTATCTATCTATCTATCTATCTGTCTGTCTGTCTGTCTGTCCGTCTGTCTGTCTATCTATCTATCTATCTATCTATCTATCTATCTATCTATCTATCTATCTATGTATCTGTATGTCTGTCTGCCTGTTTATCTATTTATTTGTAGTTTGTTTCTTCTCAGTAAAAACAAATATTCTATAGCCTACTGTATAAAACAATAAAGCAAAATAAAACACACATGAAAGAATACAATATTTTATAGAGTGACATCCTCTCCAATATTTTGAAAATGATAGATACAAGGCGGTAACAGCATCTGTTCTTCTTCAAATTGCCTGTTTGGCCTCTGGAAACGAATTCGAGTATTTTCCATTCTGTTTTAGAAGTGTTGTTCATGCCCGGTTACAGGAGACATGTATTCCGATAATACAAAATCAAAAATCGGATTGCCTAGGTTGTGAAGTTGTTTCATGTGAAAAGTGTGATAAATATTGCATTTGCTCGTTCTATACAGATTTGTTTTTCAGATGTAAAGTAAAGGTAAATAGTAAAATAAAAAAACAAAACAAAAAAAAAACAAAAACTCAAAACAATAATAATGCGAATGCTGCAAGAACAAGAAGGAAAGGAGTATAAGAAAATTAGCGATAAAAGAAGAATAATGAAACCTGAGGAAGAATGAGCGACAGCAATAATAGAGAGAAGTACGATCACGTGGAAGTAGCTAGAAAGCTCGAAAAGAAATAATATTTCATTGAATACTTAACACAGCTCAAGTAACAAATGTCGTTTATGTAATGTATATTTTCCCTTCATAAACTGTAGTTTCAGAGATGGATATTTAATCTGCATTGTTCCTTTGCAAGAGATATTCATGATTTGTTGGACGACATTTTCCTACAGAACACAACGTAGCTTTTTCCGTGAATAATTCATCACAGAATGATAATAGTTTTCAGGATATGCTATCCCCCTGTTTATAAGCGTATTGTGGGGAATATATAAGATTATTAGTTTTGTTGAACTGCAAAAGTAATGCTAAAATTTCCTCATATTATCCGTTGGTTTTTGATTTCACTTATAGGAAAGGTTTGTAACCGTACTTCTCATAAAGTATCTAGTTACAACATTGCATTCTCAATATTGTTTCCATTAAGTATTTATTCACCGAAATTGCACAAATGATTTTTGTCATCTGTCGTTAAAGCTAGTGTGACGAAGACAATTTTTTTTCTCGAGTACCGAAGGAATATTTGATGATAATCTGGTCAGTTTGATGAGAATTTTCGTCACAATTAATAGCTGTGAAATAAATTTTGGCCATATGTTAAACTTTTATATTTTCAAGAAGAAAATAAATAGCATGCATAATATGATATTTTGACACTTCTCAAGGGTAAGAGCGTTGTTACCTAAGTTACTTTGCATTAGTAAAGTACGCACGACTTCACTGAATTATGTATACAAGCGTCTATTAAGGTGAAATTCACGAAAGGAGTTCGTTACCGGTAATTAAATGAAGAGTTTTTGAAGATTGTAAATAATATCGAGAAAGATGATATATATATATATATATATATATATAAGGATAAGATCGTTATTTAAAATACCGATCTTACCAGGTGGCCAGCATGAGAATAATAATTATTACCTTTGAGGTTTTTAATGTTCGTGCAGGAAAAGAAAGATGGACGACGGCCACGTGTGAGCAACGAGAGAGAGAGAGAAAAAAAGAAAGGGGGAGAGAGACAGATAGAAAACGGTGAAAGAAGGAGGGGAGAAAAAGAGAATGAGTGAAGGATGGAGGAAGAAAACAGTATAGAGTAGATTCGCATCAAAAACGTGAAGATATGGATGCGTTGCGTTCAATTAAATAACAATATAAATAATATATATGTATATATATATATATATATATATATATATATATATATATATATATATATACATATGCATAAATGGGTACAGGACGTCACCAACTGTGTAAATAACATGTAATACAAAAACAAACGAGTTAAATACGCAAACAACGAGAACATATATATATATATATATATATATACAAGCCATTTTATGACGTCTTTTTGCGGCGCTACATAATCAGAACAAACCGATGAGCAAAAGATTGTCTATACAGTAAATCCTCCCACACTACTTGTCACACATTCACACTCTTACTGATACACACACACACGCGCGCACGCACGCGCGCACACACACACACACACACACACACACACACACACACAAATACGTACACGTAACCGTACAGACATACACACACACACACACACACAGAGAATTTATTTAAGATAATAATCTAGTTTATAGTCCTTAGTTGCTTCTTGTACCGAAAGAAGAAAAATGTGAGCCGTCCAGGTTGAAATCGTGCTCCCTTGATTGTAAAACCTGTAAGTTCCTTCTGGTGGGTATGATCCCTTTCGACTTTTTAACACATTCAACTATATATTCTTTTAATTATATATTTACTTATAGATTCATTCGAAAACATAAGAACTAGTGGAAATCGGATTTCTTTATATTACTGATCTCTACAGAAAAGGTATGAAAGACACTTCAGTAATGAATTCAAAAGTCTGGCTTCTTTGTCAAAAAATCAAAATCAAAAACAACTCATCATTCATTTCATTAAAGAACCCGCATCCAAGTGAGCGATTTTGTTATTCAA
>NC_142939.1:14038071-14070571 GCF_046866305.1 Octopus bimaculoides | reverse complement strand
GCCCTCCTCTGCTCTCGCCCTCTTCTGCTCTCTCGCTCCTCTGCTCTCTCCGTCCTCTGCTCTCTCCCTCCTCTGCTCTCCCCCTCCTCTGCTCTCGCCCTCCTCTGCTCTCCCCCTTCTCTGCTCTCCGCCACCTCTGCTCTCGCCCTCCTCTGCTCTCGCCCTCCTTTAATCCCCCCTCTGCTCTCCCCGTCCTCTGCTCTCCCCCTCCTCTACTCTCCCCATCCGCTGCTCTCCGCCTCCGCTGGTCTCTCCATCCTCTGCTCTCGCCCTACTCTGCTCTCTCCCTCCTCTGCTCTCCCCCTCCTCTACTCTCCCCATCCGCTGCTCTCCGCCTCCGCTGGTCTCTCCATCCTCTGCTCTCGCCCTCCTCTGCTCTCGCCCGCCTCTGCTCTCCCCCTCCTCTGCTCTTCGCCTCCTCTGCTCTCTCCGTCCTCTGCTCTCTCCGTCCTCTGCTCTCTCCCTCCTCTGCTCTCCCCATCCTCTGCTCTCGCCCTCCTCTGCTCTCGCCCGCCTCTGCTCTCCGCCTCCTCTGCTCTCCGCCTCCTCTGCTCTCGCCCTCCTCTGCTCTCGCCCTCCTCTGCCGTCTCCCTCCTCTGCTCTCGCCCTCCTCTGATCCCCCTCTGCTCTCGCCCTCCTCTGCTCTCGCCCTCCTCTGCCGTCTCCCTCCTCTGCTCTCCCCCTCCTCTGATCCCCCCTCTGCTCTCGCCCTCCTCTGCTCTCGCCCTCCTCTGCTCTCGCCCTCCTCTGCTCGTGCCCTCCTCTGCTCTCACCCTCCTCTGATCCCCCTCTGCTCTCCCCCTTCTCTGCTCTCCGCCTACTCTGATCCCCCCTCTGCTCTCCCCCTCCTCTGCTCTCGCCCTGCTCTGATCCCCCCTCTGCTCTCCCCATACTCTGCTCTCCCCCTCCTCTGCTCTCTCCCTCCTCTGCTCTCGCCCCCCTCTGCTCTCGCCCTCCTCTGCTCTCGCCCTCCTCTGACCTCTCCTCTCGCCCTCCTCTCGCCCTCCTCTGCCCTCTCCCTCCTCTGCTCTCTCCCTCCTCTGCTCTCCCCCTCCTCTGCTCTCTCCCTCCTCTGCTCTCGCTCTCCTCTGCTCTCGCCCTCCTCTGCTCTCGCCCTCCTCTGATTCCCCCTCTGCTCTCGCCCTCCTCTGCTCTCCCCCTCCTCTGCTCTCGCCCTCTTCTGCTCTCCCCCTCCTTTACTCTCCCCTCTTTACGTTTTGAGTTCAAATTATTCCTGGGGTCGATTTGCTCGAGTAAATTCGGTGCTCCAGTATGGCTGCAGTCAAATGACTGAAGCAAGTAAAAGAGTATATATATATATATATATATATATGTATGTACACGTGTGTGTCTGTGTGCGTGCGTGTGTGTGTGTGTTTAAAAATCCATAAGCTGTAGTTGATTTAGATGCCAATTTTCGCCCGATAAACAAGCCAAGCAATCGCAGCTTGAAGTCCAAGTAAACTGAAGATTATTTAAATCATAATTAACTCAAAATTACTAAAGATGAAATCCAGTCATCAATAAATATTTTGCATTTATCTTATAAAGTGATGAAATGATCAACAACACCGAACAGTACATACACTCTTACAGAAATGCGCATACATATGTATGTATATGTATACGTATATATTTGGTAGATAAGCATAGATTCTCTCTCTCTCTCTCTCTCTCTCTCTCTCTCTCTCTCTCTATATATATATATATATATATATATATATATATATATATGTATATATGTATGTGTGTGTATGCCTGTATGTAAATCTGATGTTTTTCTCAATTCATTTTTGTGTAACAATATATCGCCCATCAATTCTTTCTTAGCTGAGTATTTTTAATTGGTATTTTCCCCCCTATATATTTATTTACAACAATCTGCTTTTCTTTGCATCTCTTTTTCGCTTTCGATTAAGATTTCATTTCTTTCTACACACACACACACACACACACAGACACACACACAGACACGGTTACGTTGTAATCATTTAGCGCACTGAAATGAGAGAAAGTAAGGTAGTGTTTTCTTCTTGGAATAAGGTTACGGAATGTTGTTCCTCTTTCTTTTAAGGTTTGCTATGCAACACTAATTAGTTGGAAAGAGTGAACGATTGAAAAATAACGAGCGCAAACTGATAAACAAAATCGCCACCAGCGCCTCCGGCGCAACAGCCAGCGCCAGCGCCAGCACCATCATCATCATCATCACCATCACCGCTACTAATACCAATAATAAATGAAGCGAAAATAAAAAAATAAAATAAAAATGAAAATAAGGTTTGGAGAAAGCAATAAATACTAAAGAAATTACCGGAAATTTGCTGAGCATGTTGTTTTGAGGTTAGCAACCAATTAATCTAACATGTTTAATTGAATAAACCAACAACACCTGTAATTTACATAGAGCGTTGAAAAATTCTTACTAATCAGATAGCATCGTTTTCATTTGGGTCTTCAGCATCGTAATTTTCTCTCTGCCTGTCTGTCTGTCTCTCTGTCTGTGTGTTTCTCTCTGTTTTTTTTTTCTGCAATATCGATTTCATATTAATGAATCTGATCCTAGATATGACAGAATAAAGACCAAATAATAATTTTTGTCACAGGACCAGAAATTTTGAGGTGGGGGGAAGACAATTATATCGATAGCAGTACTCAACTGCTGTTTATTTTATCAGAAAGGATAAATGGAAAAGATGGCCAGCGAGATTTTGCCTTAGGAATTAGGCCGGAAAAAAATGCCGCTTAGCATTTATCTAGCTCGCTAACGAGTCTGGCAGCTCACCGCCTGTAGTGGCTGGATAAAACTGGTTTCTAAGTCTGGCACGAAGCTACTAATATTGGAGGAGGGGATAAGTCAATTATATCGACCCGGTGCTCAGCTGGTACTTATTTTTCTTATTAGGTTTTAGTTCGAACTTTTCCCTTTTATAAAGGTGGTTTTATATCAGAAGTTTCATTTCCCAATTAAATACTGAGGGGATACTTTTAATGTTAATATAATATTAATAATTTTTACAATAACAGCAACAACAACTACAAAAACAATATCAATACTTACTACAAACCTCAAACGTATTTTCTAGTGACTTTTTAAAACGGAAAATTTTTACAACATGGAATAGTTCTGTAGAACGTGAAGCATACAATGAGTTGCAAAACTTTTGTAATATATCCATATAAGGTTTAGACGAAAAAGAAAAAAAATCCTTTTTTAGACTTATTTTGTTTCTCCACGTAGTTTACCTAAAAAATGTGTTTAGCTATAAAAATTTGAACCACGAATCTCGAAAGAAAAAGTGCAAAACCAACAGTGTAATACACAGAACATACATAAAATAAAATGAGAAAACATTCTATTTCAAAACACATTGAGTACAGAAGAAAAGAAATATGAAGAGCGATTCGACCGAGAGCCGCTGGTATGAACAATGTTAGCGTTTTCTTTGTCAAAGAAAGCATTAAAAATATTACAGTTGAGCTGAGGTTTGACGGCATAAAAAGCCAGTGAAGATCTAGGACATGGGGGATTAACTAGAAAAGAAAAACAAGTCATAGAAGGAACATCATTCTACGCGAGACAGAATTATTGTGTCTTGTGGTACCTATTTTGTTTCTTTACGTTCTAAGTTCAAATCTCACCGAAGTCAATTTTGTCTTTTAAAAGTACCAATCATGTGCTTGAGTTGCTAATATCGAATAGGCACCCGCGCATCAAAATTGCTGGCCTTATACCCGAATCAGAAACCATCATTAATAATCGGCAGAATCGTTGCAACAAAACACCCTCTGGCTTTTATTATGACACTTTATTTTCTGAGTTCCAATCCTACCGTTGGGATTTTCACCCATTCGGGGTCGATGAAATAAAGAAGCAGTTAAGTACCGACTGAATTTAATGGAATTATCTCTCCCCCAATTTACATACATTGTACATAATTAACAAATTATTATTATTGTTACAATTAGGGCAAAGACGGCGAGCTGGTAGAATCGTTTTCAGGCGATTTTCAGGCATTGTGCCTATGGTAGAAAGGATTATTATTATCATTATTAAAGGCCACGGGCTAGCAGAAGCGTTAGCACGCCGGGCGTTCTAAGTTCAAATTCCGCCAGGTCGACTTTGCCTTTCATCCTTTCAGGATCGATAAATTAAGTACTATTTGCGTACTGGGGTCGATCTAATCGACTGAACCCCTCCGCCAAAATTTCGGGCCTTGTGCTTAGAGTAGGAACGACTATTAAAGGCAGCGGGCTGGCAGAATCGTTAGGACGCTGGACGAAATTCTTAGAGGTATTTCGCCCGTCGAAGGTTCTGAGTTCAAATTCCGCCGCGGTCGACTTTCATAATTTCGGGGTCGATAAATTAAGTATCAGTGAAACACTGGAGCCGATGTAATTAAGTACTCCTCTCCCTCCAAATTTCAGGTCTTGTGCCTTTAGTAGAAATGATTATTTTTCATTATTAATCAAGAAGATGATGAACCGGTAGAATTGCTAGCATGCCGGACAAAATGCTTAGCGGTATTTCTTCAGGCTTTATATTCGGAGTTCAAATGCCGTGGAGATCAAATTCGTCTTTCGTTATTTTTTTTTGGGGGGGGGGGGGGTCAATAAATATATGACTTAGCTGATTCACTGGGATCGATGCAGTCGACTATCCTACTCTCAAACTTCAGGCCTTGTGCTTAGAGTGGGCAAAAATTATCATTAAGGAGTCAGCTTGCAGAATCGTTAGCGTGCCGGATAAAATGTTTTGCGGTAATTCTTCCGGATCTTTATGTTCAGAATTCAAATTTCGCTGACGTCAGCTTTGTCTTTCAACCTTTCGGGGTCGATAAAAGAAATAACCAGTCAAACACTGGAATTGATGTGCTAGACTAACCCACTCTCTTAAACTTTCTATCCTTGCACAAAAACGACAAAGAATTGTTATTAACAATATTAATCCATCGAAGGCGGCGGATAACCAGAATCTTTAGAACGTCGGACTAAGTGCTTTGCGGTATTTGAGTTCAAATTATTCCTGTGTAAACTTTGCCTTTCATCCTTTCGCGATCGATAATATAAAGTACCAATCAAGTACTGAGATCAATGCCATCAGCTAACACTATGCCCCTCAAAATTGCGGGCCTTGGGTCTAATTCAATAACCACATTATCATTAACCAAACCGGTTCCTCTCTAAATAATTCTTCACTTACCATCTTTTGTTTTTACCTCACGTACTTGAATTTTTTCCAAAGCTCGTTCTTTTGTTAACTTTTACTAACGTGCCCACACTCACCTCACCAAGAGAAACCAACAACAAAAAACTTTAAAAAATGATAAAAATTTGAAAACGCAACATTGTTCGCTACTATCTACATTTTCATGAGAAGCTGCTTTTCTTATCTCTGATAATTAATCAGTGTCATACGTTCTATTACTGAAAAATCATTTCTAGTTAGGTTTATATAATTTACTTGCTAATTACACGGCAATGCCCTATAGACAGAGGTTGACTAATTAGTCGGCAATCTTTTCATTTTCTGACACTATTCCGCTTACATCGTGGTTTTAACACATTTCCTAAATTTGTTTGAAATTATAACCGTATGAGTAATATTATACGACACTAAATATATCTTTTCTATAGTCTTAAACATATCTCTACAGATTTCCTATTGAATTTAGAGCCAGTACTTAAAGTTAGGACGCTTCGTACACGAACACGTCCATGTAAACAATGCGATTGAAGATAGAAAAACAGGAGTCTCCTTCTTCGTATTCCTTAATTTCAAGTTCAAATTTTCTAATCCATCCTATTTTATTCACGACCACAGTCAGAGTGCACTGCACACACACACACAGCACACAACACAAATAATATGAAAACGTAGCGCAGGCGTATGGTCAAAAAGGCAGCTTCATCAATATAATGTCCCAGATTCGATTCCACTGCATGGCATCCATGGCAAATGCCATATTCTGTAGCCGGGAGAGGCACGTGATTTTGTCAGTGAAATTGGTTGAACGGGTTTCCTTGTAATTCAAAATGCGCAGCCTTGCCATACACGAGTTTACGCTTCTTTTTGTTTGAGAATTACGCAAAGCAGACACGTATCTACAGTATACTAAAACACAAACACACACACACACACACTCACACACACACACACACGTACACACACACATACACACAAATATATTCGTTAATTCAGGAGCAGGTAACTTATCAGTTCGAACAACTGAATACTCATCGTTGTTCGAAGAACCACCACCACCACCACCACCATATACATACTTACATACACACATACAGATATACACACATACTTGCACACACAAACACACAGGCACGCCCCCACACACACGCACACACACATACATATGTTTATAAAGGATATTCTCGTTTGACGCATTGCTAATGCTTAGAAAAACCTAATCAGACGGCATTTAATTCCATTAAGTTGGAAGATAAGTAAATTATACAGATATGAGAATCTGCCGAATATTAAATATACGATAGCATCGATTGCTCAACTCAGATTATTCCTCATGTAACAATTAAGAACGTATTACAGAAATTTCTTAATCATTGTAATGGATTGGAGCCAACCAAAACGAGTTGCATTGAATTATTTCAACGCATCTTATATACGATATACTTGAAGATACTAATAATAATAAAACAACGACTGTTTAACCTACATAGAATAAGGAATTTATGTTACTATTCTTTTCTACTATAGGCACAAGGCCCGAAATATTGGGGAGGGGGGGTCACACGATTAGATGATCCAGTACGCAACTGGTACTTAATTTATCGACCCCGAAAGGATGAAATGCAAAGTCGACCTCGGCGGAATTTGAACTCAGAACGTAAAGACAGATGAAATATCGCTAAGTATTTCGCCCGGCGTGCTAACGTTTCTGCCAGCTCGCTGCGATTTATTAGAGTTATTCCCCCCTTCTTTCCAGGCTTTATATTTTTAGATAGATCTTATAGCGAGGTTTTCGTTTTTACTTGGAAGTATAATGTCTGTTAATTGTAGGTTTCATATCACTGCGTTATACATCTGAGACTCTGTCGTTTGTTCATATATGAAGCAAACCACTTCCCAAGTTATTGTCTCTTAGCCCTACTGCACATATATATACACATACACACACATGCACACACACATACATGTATAAATATATATATACATATATACATACACACACACATGTGTATGTAGTGTATGTATATGCTTTCCTGTTCTGTGTGTGTGTGTGTGTGTGTGTGTGTTCGTATGCGTCTGATGTGCGTGAATGAATGTGCAGAAACAGTATGAAATACATTTTAAAGTAAACTTGAAAGTGTTATATATATATGATTCTCATTGTTTTTTTGTTGCTGTTGTTGTTACTGAAATGTAAGAAATAAATAAAATTCTGATATCTCTCTCTCATGTCATAAGTATTAAAAAAAAATCAACATGAACAAAACAAAAAAACAACCACAACAATAACAGCCATAAGAACAGTAGCGATAATAATAATAATAATAATAATAATAATAATAATAATAATAATAATAATAATAATAATAATAATAATAATAATAACAATAATAACAATAATAATAATAATAATAATGATAATAATAATAATAATAATAATATGTCTCTAAAACCTACACATACATGATAAAATGTATATTTTATTCTTAATAATTCAGTTGTTATTTCAATTCATATTTATTATTAGCAGTTTTATTATTGTTGTTGTTGCTATTGTTGTTGTTGTTATTATTATTATTATTATTATTATTATTATTATTATTATTATTATTATTAATGTTGTATCTAAGCTATATTTCATATATAATTTCCGTTTTCTTGATATATTTTTATGCTATTTTTTTTGTCTTCTACTCAGAAAGATTTCTATAAATCATTAGAGTCGTCATGCCGTCGTAGTTTTTGGAATGATTTTGAGACAGGTGAGATGACAACGCAAAAATATGGAAATCTTTCGCGTATGATATGTTGCTTCTAGTTCTCCGTTGATGTCTTTGGAAATGTCGGAAAAGTTTTAAACTTGGGTAATGTAGAAGTTGGAACAGAGTGGCGTGAAATCTGCAATGATGTCCAAAGAATTATTAAAACAAATAATAATAAAAAATGCATACGCGTGCGCACTCGCGTATTCTGACGTTCGCATGCACATAAGCATTTGTAGATGTATTGAGAGATATACTTATATGCAGTAGCAGGTAGCTGCACTCACACATGGTATATATGACATAAGAAGGGAAGGATCTAAAAGAAAATTGGAAAAGAGTACAGAAGAGAAATAGATACGTTCAAAAAGACTAGATGAAAGAGAGAGAGAGAGAAAGAGACAGGTAGACAGATATAGATAGATAGATAAATAAAGAGAGAGAGAGAGAAAGAGAGAGAGAGAGGGAGAGAGAGGGAGAGGGAGAGAAAGAGAGAGATAGAGAGAGAGATAGAGATATAGATAGAGATAGAGTTAGAGAGAGAGAGAGAGAGAGAGAGAGAGAGAGAGAAGAAGAAGAAGAAGAAGAAGAAGAAGAAGAAGAAGAAGAAGAAGAAAAAGAAGAAGAAAAGAAGAAGAATCAAAATAAAGAATCAGAGAAGGAAAAGAGAGTGCACACCAAGGTTTGAACCCAAAAAGAGATTCTGACAAGAATACGGAAAGATGCTGATAGAAATAATAAATATGGAGTTATGGTAAGGAATACAGAGGGAGAGAAAGAAAGAAGTACTATAGAAAGGTAGGAATAGATAGAGGGAACTGAAGATGATATCGAGGAAGAAGGAGTGAAAAGCAGAATGTGAGAGATTAAGAAGATAAAAGATAATAATTGGAAATGTGTGTGTGTGTGAGAGAGAGGGAAAGAGAAAGAGAAAGAGAGAGGGAAAGAGGGTAAATGGATAAATAGATAGGTAAGTAGTGAGTGAAGTGGAGCGCAATTTGAAGCATAGCTTACGGTAGATATTGTCATTGTCAGGAAAGTGATAGTGGAAAACAGAGGTGGCCCATGAGAAAGCGAGACAGGAGAAAAAGAAAGAGAGAAACAGGAGAGAGACGAAAGGACAGGGAAAGTGAAACAGAGAGAATTACCAAGGGTTATATATAGTTACGAAGAGGAAGAAATAAAAAGAGGAAGAAGAAGAAACGAAGAGAAATGGTGAGAAATTTCACAACTTATTGATGTGAAGCAAAACGAAAAATATTAAATTGTATATAATTTTTGTTGTTGCTTGTATTGTTGTTGTTCTTGAAGAGATAGAAAGCAAAATAACTTGTCACATGTGAACCTGAGATAGAAATAAAACGGTGGCAGATGATAGACAAAGTTGTTTGAAACGACTTATAAGATTTGGCAATTCTTATTAAAGAATACGTTCAGATGGGCTAAAAGTCAAAGATTGACTGAAACAGACGAAAAATGACTGAATCACGAAAGACAAGCGAGATATGATATAATCAAATAAAGCAGTGACCTGTGATATTAAAACCAAACATGACAGAAGTACGAAACAGTGGTTTGTGACATCAAAAGAAATAAAAACACAACGAAAAACAATATTTGCCGACAACAAACAAATCGGAAACGACTCATGCCAGAGCAAAATATTAAATAAATACAATACAGCAACACAGAACGATTTTTATGTATGAGTTTTCTTGAATCAGGATATCAAAGAAGATATCATTCGATCAGTAACTAATAAGAGCAAATATTGGAAAAATAATGAAGCAAGTGATAGATTAATCATAGATGTTAGAAGAATTGTCATTAATAGTTTATGTAGCAGGACAATATTGTCATATGTATATGACACGCTCCAGAAGTTCAATCCAATATTTGTATATCGCATCGCTTTGTATATTTGATAAGGGTGCGGATGCAAAAGTCTCCCTCTCTCTCTCTTTCTCTCTCTGTATATATATATGTTATATCATATTATATTAACACACAAATGTATTAATGTTTTTTTGCCACGTTATATACGAAAACAAAAATCAAATATATACTATATAAAGCCAGCATAGCACAGTCTGGCGAATATAAGCATGCCGAAACTTTGATGTCACTTTTAACCTTTTCCTTGTAAAAGTTTAATAAACATGAACTCTACTAAAAAGTATAGAGTAATCCTTTAGTTCAGTGTTAAATTGCTTTTTTTCTCTAACTCGATATAAAACCAAACATTAATGTTATAAATCCCTTCCGATGGGAATGCTTCCTTGAAATTAACTGAAAACAAGAAAAGAGTCAGCCACATCCTATATACTTCTCCATGAAGAATATACCAATAACAACTAACAGGCAATTCAAACTAAGTAAAAAATCGATAACTCCACAGCAGAATAAATATCAGTGGGATCATAAAATGCAAAGACCTTCCACAGCATGTATGAAAATATCTAGACGGACAATTTTAGTTAACGAATGTATCAATGACGTAATTGGCAGACAGGCACAGTTGAAAGGTCAAATGAATTCTGCACAAGCATGGGCCTTATCCAATGCGTATAAAGGCTACCCGGAATACTCATGATCTTATATTGTAGTAGCGTGAAACTGCAGCGGTAAGAAAAAGAATTAAGTTTAAATATATAACGCGCGCGCACACACACACAAGAGGCACAAATGCACGCACCCATACACATATAGACACGTTTTTTGGTTGGAATTCCGTCGCTTACGACGTCGAGGGTTCCAGTTGATCCGATCAACGGAACAGCCTGCTCGTGAAATTAACGGGCAAGTGGCTGAGCACTCCACAGACACGTGTACCCTTAACGTAGTTCTCGGGGGAATTCAGCGTGACACAGTGTGACAAGGCTGGCCCTTTGAATTACAGGTACAACAGAAACAGGAAGAAAGAGTGAGAGAAAGTTGCGGTGAAAGAGTACAGCAGGGTTCGCCTCCATCCCTTGCGGAGCCTCATGGAGCTTTAGGTGTTTTCGCTCAATAAACACTCACAACACCCGGTCTTGGAATCGAAACCGCGATCCTATGACCGCGAGTCCGCTGCCCTAACCACTGGACCATTGCACCTCCACTATAGACACATACTCAGGGAATATATACACATGTATATGTGTATAGGTAAAAGTGCATTCTTGGGAGGATATTCTACCATCATGTGGCACAGGGGTTTGCGATGGAAGGGCAGCAACTTGTATAGGCATCGTATACCATAACTTCATGTTGATCAAAGTCTTCTCAGAATAAATTAATAATAAAGGGGTAGTGTTTATGTGTTCGTATGTGTGAGTGTGTGCATGTATGTGTATGCGTGTGTGTGTGTGTGTGATGTGTGTGTGTATGTAGTATGTATTTATGAGAGGGGAGCGTGCGATTTTAAATAAGCTGTGAATCAAACGATAATATAATATATTTCGATCGATGTCACTTACCTTTCGTCCGCCTTCGAGATCGATAAAATAAGTACCAGATGAAATATTAATAATCGATATGATCAACTGAAATGTTTAAAGGTTTTGGCCCAGTGAAACAGTTAAACAATTCATACATATTTAAATTATGCAGTATGAATATATTTGCATAGTTTGTATAGATAAATATGAATAAAACACATTTCCAACAATATGTAAAATGATTATAGACACACCAATACCCCCCCCCCCCCACATGCGCACACAATTTCATATATGTATTTTATATATGCATTTCAATACTTAGATTCTATACACACATTCATACACATACAAACTCATATATAAATACATACACACATATATACAGGCATATATATATATATATATATATATATATATATATATGTGTGTGTGTGTGTGTATGACTGCACGCGTGTATACCCCCCCACACGTACATGTATGTTCAAGCATATATGATTACATACATATATTTTTCAACATAGATATAGATATACAATTGTGTATGTGAATAGATTTTCGTATATCTATCTGTCTATGTAGGTCTTCGTCTATACATTTCTCTTTTTTTCTCTGTACATGCTTGACACAACCTCATTCAATCATATATACATATACTATATATAATGCAGTCTTGAGCACCATCTGGGTCTCCAGCCCTTAATTCAGCGGAACATCTATGATGTAACCTGCAGGAGGAGAGAAGGTGATCCCAGCAGCCAGCTGGTATCACAGTTGACCGAGTGAAGTTGCGTTAAAAGAAGTACTTTACTCGAGGCGACAACACATCATTCGCTCCAGGAATTGCATGTCCACCTTTACAATCTCTTTATACATACATACATACATACATACATATGTATGCTAAGATCACTAGATTCTTTGGAAGAAAGCAAGCGAATGTATACGAAAACAAGGACAAAAAAGAAAGGGAGAAATGGTACACAATTACAAATACAAACAACAGGACATTAACAACAGGTGTCTTTCGACTAAGGACGAATTAAATTAAGCTGGCGTGTGTGGAAGTGAAGCCTTACGGCAGGAACATAGAAGGTGAAAGTCATAGGAAGGAATATAAGAGATGCTACAAGGATGGTTTTCGGACCAAAAAAGGAAGGTCAGGCTTGGCCGAACACCGGTCACATATGGAAGGAGAAGCGAGAGGTAGGGGGTAGAGGATTTGAAGAATTAGGGAGGGACGAGAAAAAGAGAAAAAATGAAATGGACAGAGTGAGGTAAAGGAGGAGGGAAAGTGATGAGAATGAAGGGAAGTCCAAGAAATGTGAGAGAGGGTGGGAGTGAGAAAAAGAAAAGTGGAAGGAACGAAGAAAGAGTGTAGGGGACTAAAGGAAAGAGTAAAAGAGTCGTACAGAATTTATTTATATATATACATATATATATAATCAATATATGACTTAACTTATTAACAACGTTCAACAAATTTATTCATATCAATGAAATGAAGGAGATTGGATGTTAAAAAGGCTTTTAGTTTTTATCTTAATATTCCTTAAAAATAATTCTTAAAAATGGACCAAGATATTCATAAATACAACATCGTAATGGTCAAATTTGTATTCTTCAGTAGGTGATATTTAAAGGGAGATAAAAATGAACAAAAAGACGTTTAAAATATACATCGACTTTTTTTTCTTAGTTATCATCATTTTTTAGGAGATTTATATATTCATTCTTCCAGTCACGCTTATTTGAATATATACGTATATATACGTATATATATATATATATATATATATATATATATATATATATACACAATTAAACCTTGGGAGAGGCATTATGCTGGTATACACATACGAAATATATATATATATATATATATATATATATATATATATATAACAGAGAGTGTAAGTGTGTAGGAGATGGCTTGTTTACCCCTGGTGCCTTAGAATAATTCATGTGGAGTGATGCGAAGAACCACCATAAATGGTCTCAACCCTTACTGGAACATTTTGATTGTTAGTATTTTCTTTCTTTCGCTTTCTTTTATTTGCTGTGACATTCTGAGACACCAGTGCTTTGGTATTTTGTTCTTGTTCTGACCCGAAGTTCTTGATCAATTATGGAGGCTTTCTCTATATTCCTGACTATGAATACATAAATATATAACTGTCTTAATCCGAAAATAAGAGTATTTTTAGTTATCTAATAATTTATGTATTTATTTCCCGCGTTTCTCCTTTCTTCATTCATTCTTTCGACCTCCTCCCAAACCCTTTTTTTTCTTTATCTTTCCTCTATTCCTTTATATTTTCAGAGACTAATCGTTTGTGTGATTTTAGAAATGAAATTTTACCTTAGCAGCAACACCATCCCTGACAACTATTGCTATGATTAACCACCACCACCAGCACCACCACCAGCACCACCAGCACCACCAGCACCACCACCAGCACCACCACCAGCACCACCGCCAGCACCACCACCAGCACCACCACCACCACCACCACCACCACCACCACCACCACCACCACCACCACCACCACCACCACCACCATCACCACTACCACCACCACCATCGCAAGTATCTCCATCATAGCCATCATTACTACATACCCCACAACTAAGAACAACAATTTGAATAAAGACAACAAATAACAAGCAAATGTCCACCAAGTAACTCTCTAAGTTTTCTAAAATAGAGTGTCAGTTAATGATTCCCAATTATTTTGACTGCTAAGCATAGTGGATACAAAAAGAAAGAGAATGAAAAAAAACCTCAAAAATTAATTGCGCACTTCGCAAAGAAAGTTAATAAAAACTATTTCTTAGAATTGTAAAAGTTAGAAAACAGAAAAAAAAAAACTATTGCGTAGTGTATTTTATTAACCATACTTTTGTCGAAGAAAATTATGAATAACACGTTTTCATTACATTCAGGTATTTATATGGATTTTCTAAAGACTTAAATTATATTTTTATAACTTCGCGGCTCACTTAGAAAGCGCTTGCGGCGCAGCCTTTGAGAAGCGCTAGCGTAATCTGATATAAACTACACTGGAAAAGATATACAACAACGACAGCAAGAAGAAGAGAAACAAGTCCAACAATGCAGCCATAGTAATGATTTAGTATTTATTTCCAAACCAACAGTAAGAACATGAACAACGGTGACATTGCTATACGTAAAAATAATAATAATGATAATAATAATAATAATAATAATAATAGCATTAATATTATTATTATTATTATTATTATTATTATTATTATTATTATTATTATTATTATTATAATACATCATTTTTTAAAATACATTATTATTATTATTATTATTATTATTATTATTATTATTATTATTATTAATGCTATAATAATAATAATAATAATAATAATAATAATAATAATAATAATAATAATAATGAAATTAATAATAACAATAATAGTAATACAAAATAATAATATTAGTAGTAGCAGTAATAAAAATAGTGATAATAATACTAGTCTTATTATTATTATTATTATTAATGATAATAATAATAATAATAATAATAATAATAATAATAACAATAATAATAATAATAATAATAATAATAATAATAATGATGATGATGACGATGATGATGATTTCATTTCTTTGCCTCAAGGGTGAAGGATGAGGGGGAAACTACAAAAAGGTTTACGTATAATGAAATGATAAAAAGGTAAGTATACACTGAAAAAGAAGGGACACATACATAGCATACAAAGGTTAAAAAAAAAAATATGGCGGGGAGGATGATAAAGATGTAGCCCTCCTGATACAGGAAGAACTCTAGGGATAATTGTGGAACCCCACTGTCCGAGATTTCCCTGAACACCAAGAGCAAGTGCTTTCCAATTCCTTCTCTCCAGCTTAGAGGTCTACACTGACAGAGGTACCATCCACTCTTGCCATTTTCGCAACTTTCACCAATCTTTAAATAAATTCACTCGGGGACAGCACTTCGCTCTCCACTCTCAATTCCCTTTTCAATGTATCTGTCCTCATGCCTTTCAGCCTTGTCCACCAAACAACCTCTTTTGCCACAGCCACCAGGCAAAAGAAAACTGCCTTGCCTACCCGTTTGAAGGAGAGCGGTGGAGTGATCATCAGTACAGATTCAGTCGAATACGGATCCGTCCCAAACGCTTTAGTGAATCGAAATGGAGTGATGTTTCATCAGGACAATGCGCGAACCCACACTGCAAAGATCACATCACAGAAGATCAAAGAGCTTGGTTGAGAAAAAATTCCTCATCCACCTTATTCTCCCGACCTTGCTGCTTCAGACTACCATTTGTTTCGTAGTTAACAGAATCATTTAGTGGACATAACTTTTGCAAGCCAGGAGGAGGTCGAAACTGACATTTCAGCGTTCTTCGCTTTGAAACCAAATGAGTTTTACAGCCTAGACATAACACCAACATGAACTTCTAACTTGTTGTCTCTTGAGGTCTCTGGGTGAGACTTGGATCTAACTTGTACAAATGCAAAGCAAAAGTCAGACATAAAATAATAATAATAATAATAATAATAATAATAATAATAATAATAATAATAATAATAAAGACTTACCAAAAACTGAGCAAATATAAAGATCTTGAAATAGAAATTAGCAAAATGTGGAATCTGAAGACGAAAACAATACCTATTGTCATAGGTGCCCTGGGAATGACAGCGAAACGGGCTGATTACTACCTAGCTCAGATACCAGGAAACCCCAAAATGGCTGAAGTTCAAAAGATAGTGCTCATGGGAACTGCCCATATCCTACGTAAAATACTGTCTATGTGATCTCAAATTTTAAAGCAAACATAATTTTCTTATGGTTTCTTAAATATTCACTAGAACAAAACTGTACAAATCCAAATATATGGTACCCTAGGCATAACACCTACATGAACTTCTAACTTTTTGTCTCTTGAGGTCTCTGGGTGAGACTTGGATCCAACTTGTACAAATGCAAAACAAAAGTCAAACATAAAATAATAATAATAATAATAATAATAATAATAATAATGGTAGTGGTGGTGGTACTCCAACTACGGCCTTCAAATACGACGGTGTATGCATAACAAGAAATATAGCGACAAGGACAACAATGATAGCTGCAGCAGCTACTACAACAATAACAACAATAATAATACTAACTACCGATCCAACATGGTCACTTGATCTGCTGGAAAATAACCATATCCTGTTCAAGTCACGTCCTACTGTCCGAGAAAAAAAAAGTACGTTGAATAATCAATTTCGCTAATGTGGATCTGCAAAGCAATCGACCTTTCCATATTAATGCATGTTCGTGTTAATACCACGTAATCATTTAGGCCGTTGCCAATCTGTTTGATTTCCATGATGCCGAATATTGTGACAGTGGCAACAGCTATATGTAGCGACATGGCTTTCCTGTATGTCAGTTTGTGATAACGTTGACAACAACAGACCCACGTCCACTAAAGATATCGCAACAGCAAAAGAGAACATTGCAATGCTTAGAGAGGTAACTGGCTATAATCGCAATAGTAATTGCTTCTATAATTACATCTATTAGTTTAATTATATGACAAAAATGATAATGATATACAAGCATTGCGACAACGCCAGTTAAAATGAAAATCACAGGCTTTTAAGAACGGCAAGATTCTCAGCAATATCACCAGTCAAAGCAGCGAGTTGGCAGAATGGTTAACACGCCGAGCAAAACGTTTAGCGGGATTTCGTTCGTCTTTACGTCCTGAGTTCAAATTTCGCCGAGAACGATTTTTGCCTTTCATCTTTTCGGCGCCGATAAAATAAGTACCAGTTGAGTACTGGGATCGTTTTAATCGACATGGATCCTTGCTCGAAATTACTGACTTTGTGCCAAAATTTAAAACCAATATTAAACTATTATCACGAATATATACTGCTACTAAACTTTTCTAGAAAGCATCAAGTTGAGAGCACATGAAGCCTTCGTTGAAATACTCACAATAAAAATATATGAATTCTCATAAACACGACTAAAATTTATTTTTTAACAATTAACATAACCTTTCACGAAGAAATTCAAGCAAAACTTGTATCTAGGCAGGGTCTTACGCCAGAAATATGTTCATGTCAAAAATCTTGCATAACATACAAAATTCAACCAAACTTACAATCTGTAATATTTGTCTCCTTCTTTCCTTCGAAGATTTCCGACCTTGTCCCTAAATTTAAAGGTTATTATTAGCGCTATCAAGGTAGAATTAGAATCCATAGATGACACCAGCTCAAAAGTTACGTGACATACTTATTTAGGTCTTTTTACTGATGACGCCAAAAGACGAAGTTACTACAAGTGATTGGTGTCAATTATCTCCGTCATCTCATAAATTCATTTAGTATTGTTTTCATTTGTATGTTTTAATAATGTCTGTTTGTTCCTTTGTTTACTATAATAAATAGTTTAATGTCTATATTAGCTTCGATAATTTGGTCGCCCACTACCTTATTATATGAATTATATTTACTAGACAGGCAATTACCTATTGTCTGTTTAAGCGGTAATGTTTTCTCAAAATGCCATAAGGTCACAACAATGTGGTGATGCAGTATATTAATCTGTATGATCGAACCCCAGCGAATGACTGGTAACAATTTCTTGAGACCTGAAGGATGAAATGTGAAGTCGGTTTGGCTAGGCTGAGAATAGAATTCACAATCTGAGTGACAGAGGTTCAACAACAATCCCATTGAGATGTAGACTGTCTGTCTGTCCCTCCCTTTCTCTCTCTCTCCCTCTGTATATATATATATATATATATATATATATATATATATATATATATATATATATATATATACATGTATATATATACACACACACACACACACACACACACACATATATATATATATATATGTATATATATATATATATATATAATCGAACATTAACAATCACAATAACAAGAGGACCTGCACATGGAGAAGACAAGCTTGAACAATACTTCCAAATTTGGATTTCCCCCATGATTGTTAAGCCTCCAACAGCTATGTAGGGGTGATCGCGCCAGACAAAAAGTTATAAAAATGTACACATAAATATTGTATTAAAATAAGCCACAACCCCAAAAAGTTCATTTAAAGACGTCCGTTTCTTTATATGCTATGAAGAAATACAATCAGCTAGGGGCTACTTCTGAAGGTATGCCACTTTTGGATGGTAAATAAATCTAAATAAGTTTTTTTAAACTTAATTTGGCAGGCTGCGTCTCACGCACCACTTCATTGCTTCCGCTGACAGAGTGGCATTATCTCTCTTTTTCAAATTCTCATTATAATGTATGGTGACACTATGTTGTCAAAATGTTATAACTTCACTAACTCCATCGATATATGACTAAACCTGAATTTAATTTAATTTTTTTACACATTTTCTATCAGTTATTTAGATAATTACAATCATGGTCTACAAAGATAACTTATTTCAATACAATATTTATGTGTACATTTTCATGCATGTTTCTCCAGCGTATGGGGCCTACAAATATGCGCACATGGCTTCTTCACGGCTTCATTATCAAGGCTGAAATTTCTTTTTTATGTAATCCACGGAGAAAACAACAAAGAGCACGAATCTTTAAGAATTTTCTTTGTTTTCTCTTAAAGAAACACTAAAATCTCCTTCCCCAACATCCACCCATCATCTCACCACTTTCAAAAAGCTACAAAGTCCCAATGTTTCACTTTTAGCTTTTGGGAAAGCGGAGAAGTTTCTTCAGAAGTAATGTCGTTTACCTATTGTTGCTTGCATATTGGGTTTTCTGGTAGTGCGATGATATTTTTTTACGTCTGCTATTTCATTACAATTCTACGCATGCGTGAAACATCAGACGACAGCGAAACATTGGGAGTTTTGTAACCGATTCTGCTCAGAAGAAAGGAAAAAAATAATACAATGTGGCACGCTGGGAGAAATGCTTAGCAGTATTTCGCCTGTCTTTACGGTCTATGTTCAAATTCCGCCGAGGTCGACTTTGCCTTTCACCTTCTCGGGATCGATACATTAAGTACCAGTCGCGTACTGAGGTCGATCTAATCGACTGATGCCCTCTCCAAAAGTTTCGGGCTTTGTGCCTTGAGCAGAAAACAATATATAATATATATATATAATATATGTATATATATATATATATATATATATATATATATATATATATACACACAATATATATATATATATATATATATATATATATATATATATATACATACACACACACATGTATGTATATATATATATATATATATATATATATATAATTTTATTAATCTGTTATGCTATCTTTTTATGTCTCTACGACTACTGTTCTCCAAAACAGCTAATTTTCTCGAATAAAATGATTTTTGTTTTGATTTCCAGCATCTAGACACGATTACACATTTGACAAAACGAGACCAGTTGATCAAATCGACCGCACCATTTGACCAGTATTTACTTTATTGATTGAAAGAGGAGAAAAAGAAAAAATATCGACCAGGGCGTGATTTGAAGAGAGTTAGTGTTAGAGTCGTTAGAGCGTCGATCAAAATATATTGTGGTATTTAGTTACGTCTCCTTAAGGTCTGAGCTCAAATACAATAATTGAGATCGATTTTTGCCTTTCATCATTCTGCTGTCAATAAAATAAGTAACCAGTTATGTCACAGACTTGATTTAATCGATTACAACGTCCGCACCGAAATCCTTGAACTGTAAAGAAGTATAGGTTTGTTGTGCTATTTTGCGGTTTTCGTTTCTCAATGGCTGATTAGATCTGGTACTATTTTCTGAATGTTGGCGTTCTTTCAAATGATGGGTTAGTTACATTTCGAATTAAAGCTGGCGTTTCGGAGTGAGATTTTCAGGATTGTTATATTCTTTATTGGGGGTATTCTATAGAAGCTAATTGCACTGCTCTGTAGGCGTTTTCTGGACAGATTTAGTTGTAATAATGCCTGATGTTACACACATTAATAGCTTGCTATTACTGTCGGTGTATGAACATCCAGTTAGCCGGAGAATTATTTTCTGTACAATTTGGTGTGTAATCATATTAAGATGACAACTTACGTTTTTGAAACGAAATTTGTATATTATATTAATTATCTGTTGATTGTTCACGTGTTGTAGCCTAACGCTGATTTGTATTTATTGTTGAAAATTTGCTTAATTTTGAAGCCATTTAATTTCTTACTAATGTTACTTAACATACGACTATCTAATGTTGTATATTGGATTTCAGTTCACGAAGTTTTCATGGTAAATCATAACGATATACATAAATACGTACGTACGTACATACATACATACATACATACATACATGCATGCATACATACATACATACATACATACATGCATACATACATACATACATACATACATACATACATACACACACATACATAAAGTTTATCGTTTAAGTATATATGAGCATGTCTAGATATTCAAGTATATGTATGAGAAGACAGGCATAAAACAAAACATACAAATCTGCACGTATACATACATACATACATACATACATACATACATACATACATACATACATGCTGTCCTGCGGATGTCAACATCCCACTAAAGATTAGAGAAAAAGAGAACAACTACGCCGAGCTACTGAGAAATTTGCAGATACTCCACCCAGACTACAAGTTCAGATTCATACCCGTGATTGTTGGGGCATTGGGATATGTAACAAACTGCCTCAACAAAAACCTGGAAAAATTAGGGTTCTCAAAATCTGAAAGAAAAAGGCTGATTAGAAGACTACAGATTCAAGCCATCAATGGAACTGTAAAGATATGTAAAACTTTCCAAAAATTTAGCACATAAATACATATGCATGCATCTAGACATAAAAACGCATCCATAAAACAAACATACAAATCTGCGCATACACTAACACCAAATACTGCACACACACACATATGCACAAATACCTAGATGATGCTGATAAAAGTTCCAATGAAGGAGCCTTGAATCTATGTTAGAGTCCGGCTCTTTCTCTATGGACAAGAAATACAGAAATGAAACTGATTGATAACATACATACGAAAATACCCTGTTGATTTTGTTGAAATTCTAATGACGGAGTCTTCGATCTAGGTTAAAGACCGGCTCTTTCTTTATTGGCAAGAAATCTTGAAATAAAACTGAATAATGGCATACATACATCAATACATACATGTGTGCGTGTATGTGTGTATACGTGTGTGTATGTGTATGTCGTAAGGTAGGTGTTATATATATATATGTGTGTATGTGTGTGTGTGTATATATATATATATATGCGTGTGTGTGTGTGTTTGTGTGTGTTTGTGTGTATGTATGCATGTGTGTGAGTATTTATGTATAAAACTCTCTCTCTTTGTATATATATATATATATATATATATATGGTTGAGTAAAAAGTATGCGACGTTTTGAACCATAAAGAATTTGTACGGGATTTTGCAGTGTTTTGAATTTTTTTAGAAATATCTTTTTGCAATTGTCTGATAATATGGACATAGACTTGCCCAAATCCATCAATGAATTAACATTAATTTTTTTTCCCTGTTGTTACAGTCATCTGAAATGAAACTGTTAAAGCGTGATATTCAAGCAATTTTGCTATTCAACTTCAAAAAATGACGTAAAACAGCTGAAACTGCCCGCAATATCAACGAAACGTTTGGCGAGGAAAGGACCAGTGAGTGGTCAGTACGAAAATGGTTGAAACGATTTCGCAGCGAAGGCCTGAGTCTTGAAGATTGTAAGCGTAGTCGACGCCCATCTGTCATCGATGACGACCAATTAAAGACTGTCATTGAGAAAGATCCACGTAAAACCACTCGAGAAATGGTAAAAGAACTATGGTAAAATGGTAAAAGTTATCTAGAAAACTGCCTGCAAACATTTGCATGCGATCGCAAAATCAAAAATGCTCGACCATACGAAATGAATGAAAATCAGAAAATGCGCAGATATAAAATCTTCTCGTCGCTTCTCTGTAACCAGACTGATTCTCGACGGTATTGTAACGTGCGATGAAAAGTGGATTCTGTACAATAATAAAAGAAAAACGTCTTCGCAGTGGTTGGACCAAAATGAAGTGCTGAAAGCCTTTCCTAAAACCAAAGTCTTCAAAAAAAAGATTATGGTGACTGTTTGTTGGTGTACTGCTGGTCTCATACACTATAACGTCTTAAAACACGGAAAAACCATTACTGCAGAAACATATTGCCATGAAATTGCCAAAACAAACGAAAAACTGCTACTCCTCCGTCCGCCAACAGAAGAAAGCCAATCATTCTTCAGGACAATGCTCGACTACACGTTTCCCTAACGACGCTCCACAATTTGAGGGAACTTGGCTACGAAGTTCTTCCTCACTCAGCTTATTACTCAGACCTTTCTCCAGCCGACTACCACTTTTTCAAGCATCTTGATGGTTTCCTGCGAGTGAAGGAGTTAAAAAAGCCAACCGATGATGAAAGTGCGTTGGAAGAGTTCATCAGCTCCGGAACTCCAGATTTTTATGTTACCGGAATAAACTAACTTGTAACTCGTTGGCAAAAGTGTGTTGATTGTAATGGTACATACTTTGATGAATAAAATTTCCGCATTGTTGAAATATATTGAGAAGAATTTCACGTTTCAAAACGTTGCGGTGCTTACTTTTTACCCAGCCTGATATATATATATATATATATATATATATATATATATATATATAAGAATTTCACGTTTCAAAACGTTGCGTTGCTTACTTTTTACCCAGCCTGATATATATATATATATATATATATATATATATATATATATATATATATATATATATATATATATATATATATATATATATATATATATAAGTGTATATGTATATATGTATATGTATATCAATGTTAATACATACACAAAAACAAATGCACACACAAACATAAATGTTTTCACATAATATAAAACTGTAAACATTGTATTAAAAATATATATAAAGCACACAATTCTAGCAAAATTATAAATAAACATTTTTCAGTATCATTTTATTGCTAAAAGACTTTGATCGATCTACCGAAGTGACACAACAAAATGTGAAACCATGCTCTATTTCTTTCTCCTGTTTTTGTTGTTGTTTCTATAGGGTCTTTCATTTCCCTTCAAGCTTTCACTCTCATTTCTTCCTATACTCTACTTTGGTATTCATTTCCTTTCATTTCTTTACTCATTTCTCAACCCCGCTCTCTCCCCGTTTCTGATTCACTCTATTTCTTTATGTCACGCTCTCAAAGCATTACACTCTCCTCTACCAAACCTCCTCCTCTTCTGTATTATTCCTATATATCATTTCTTTTCAGGTCCTCTTTCTCACAGTGACACCCACTCATGTGTATACCACATCTAATATTGGTTTCAAATTTTGGCACAGGGCCAGCAATTTCGAAGAACGGGTGAAGTCGGTTACATAGACCCCAGTGTTTAAATGATATTTATTTTATCGTCCCTGAAATGGTGAAAGGCAAAGTCGACTTCATCGGCATTTGATTTCAGAACGTAAGGACAGACGAAATGCCGCTAAACATTTCGTCTGGCGTGCTAACGATTCTGCCAGCTCGACGCCTTCATCTCATTTAATATTAAATTATGTAAAAATAACTTACCTCCCGCCGAAATATTGTCGCCCTTCCAATTCTAAGCAGACGACAATTTTTTACAGAGGAAAACGGTATCGCTCCTTTAGGTTAATCACAATATCAAGCACTGTTCTCTTTGTAAAGTAATAATTGAAAGTCTACCTCAACGGGAAAGTAACTTATTAAAAATTCAAGTAAATATATTCCCCTCTTCTCTAAAACATATAAAATCGAATTTTGCATCTCGGTTATGTATTTATAAATCTAGAATGTCAGAAGAGTTAGTGTATAAATCAAAAATGATAGAAAAACAAAAAATTGAAAAAAAGTGGTTGTGAGAGACAGTTTTGGATGAAGGTATTAGTTAAAGAATAAGCAACAACCTAAGGCCTCAGAAATCCCAAGCATCGCGGAATAATTCAAAACCATACCTATTTCAAGTTCTTAAGAGAGCTTCGGTGAAAAAGAAATTTATACGGAACTTTGAGGCTTTATATAGCTCAGTGCATCATGTCTAAATCTGGAGATGGTGCGGAATAGAAAGACAGTACAATATACTATCACTTGACCTGCAAAAATTTCACCTGCATTAATTTTCCGCGGGTAATTTATATCGCAGCAAATATATGGGTGGCAATTTTATCGGTTGGTTATCTGATTTCAAGGTAAATTCAAGACGAGTCAGCATCTGGACGATAAATTGAACACCATGCCGAACATTTGATTGGCAAAATCATCGTCCTGTTTTTAGTCCGCAGAGTAAGTATAGCATTACTCATTATTTAAAGACGAAAACATACATTTTATCATTTGAAAAGCCTTAGAAATCTCGAAAATGGAACAATGAAAGTTATAATCAGAAGGAAGAAAACAAAGTTAAAATAAAAACAAAATAAAAACAAAATAAAAACAAAATATAAGGCTGGTGCAGAAATTCCACATTGTAAAAGAGATGCACAAAGACAGTGCACCTAGAATTCAATGCATTGGCAATGGATATAAAAATTGTGGAAACTAGATAATTTAAGAGGCGCTTCTCATAATTTCTAGAATGGTTTTTTTTTTCTTTCCTCAATTTTAAATATTGTTAGCTCTTTGCTGCATTTTTGTGATTCTATTTTCATAATCAAAATCAAAATTTCCTTGTTTTTCATCTTCACATACATACATACATACATACACACACACACACACACACATACATACATACATACACACACATACATACATACGCATACATACATACATACACACATACATACATGCATACATACATACATACATACATACATACATGCACGCACGCACACACACACACACACACACACACACACACACAAATTTGATATTAATAACATTTTGTCTCTGAATCTTCTCCTTTCAATTGTTAATAAAATGACATGTCATTCCTCCACAAAATCAACTTCAACTATTTAGTGATATATTTGCTCTACGCATAAAGAGTATGACGCTGAAGATGTATTTATCATGTTAATTAATCGATTCCAAATGCAATTACAGTACGATGAAATCACAAGCGATGTAATTATCTAATTTTGATTTCACTAGTTTCATTCCTTCCTCTCCCCTCTTCCTCTTCCGCTAGTTTGTATCTCCCCCCCCCTCACTGTCGTATCCCTTCTCCCCTCTTTCATAAAACACCTAGTTATATGCATACCGTTTGATGCTTAAGTGGAGGCGCGTGGCTTATTGGTTAGGGTAGTCGTTCTATCCTTGAGCAAGAAATTTTACTGCACGTTGTTTTATTTCACGTAGCTGGCAAAAACGAACAGTACCTGTATTTCAAAGGGTCCATCTTGTCACATTCTGAGCCAAGCTGAATCTCCTTCCCTAAGAACTACTTTAAGTGTAAGCTTGTTTATGCAGTGTTCAACGACTTCCACCTTAATTCCATTTGGAAGCTCTTCCGTTGATCGGATCAACTGAAAAACCCTCGTCATCTTTGGCCGGTGGAATACCAGTTAATGTTTAAGTTAAAAGTATCCAAAACAAATCAAATTATTCCAATTTTTCCAGTTCTGAGGCGACAACAGTTTTACCAAATAAAGTAAAAACTGTTTGCTTGGAGCCTCCTTATTCGTAATTGCTCAGCGTATCAACCACGGCACTCCTCGTTAAGAAGCTGTTTAATGTGTATTTAATGTAAATTGCCTCATTCAATTGTTAAAACAGCAATCTGAATTTTGAGAAATATTAAGCTGTTAATTTTAGTAGCTTTGAGGTGCGGTTCATCGTTGTAAATACTAGTCTCTCTATATAATTCGTTTGAAGTCTTGGCAAAAGGGCTGAAATTTCAAGGGTTGGGATAAGTCGATTATATCGATTCCAGTACATGTCTGGTACTTATTTTATCGATCCCAAAAGAGGAAAGGCAAAGTTGACTTTGAGGGAATTTGAACTCAGAATGTAAAGATGAACGAAATGCTGCTAAGCATTTTGCCTGGCGTGTTAACGATTCAGCCATCTCTCCTAACTGCATATCTCTAACTGATATGTAATTAACTGGTGATCAGGACATAACTTCAATTTTTTACCGTATAGATCTTACATAAACAAGTAGACTTTCTGCAAAACAGTTCCGAATAGGGGTACCTTCAATCTAGGCAAAAGTGAAGTGGTGATGGAAAAGTCTATCAGGCTTTGGTGTGTTCAATCCAATTAAGCTGCAAATAACTGCGGAGCACTCATTCATATTATGGTTGCATAATGAATTTGAAGCATATCCTGAAGCGCATAAATACATAATAGATACAACAACTGAAGCAGTTACAGTAACAATAGCAATATTAATGTTGGCACTCCGTCGCTTACGACGTCGAGGGTTCCAGTTGATCCGATCAACGGAACAGCTTGCTCGTGAAATTAACGTGCAAGTGGCTGAGCACTCCACAGACACGTGTACTCTTAACGTAGTTCTCGAGGATATTCAGCGTGACACAGTGTGACAAAGCTGACCCTTTGAATTACAGGCACATCAGAAACAGGAAGTAAGAGTGAGAGAAAGTTGTGGTGAAAGAGTACAGCGGGGTTCGCCATCTGGGAATCGAAACCGCAATCCTATGAGTGCGAGTCCACTGCCCTAACCACTGAGCCATTGCGCCTCCACTGCAATATTAATAGGAACAACAGTAATAACAAAATAAGATTTAAATAAACTATGCTGTATTCTATGCTTTAGGCTCAAGTGTGGCTGTGTTGCTAGAAGCTTGCTTCCCAACGATATGGTTCCGGGTTCAGTCCCACTGCGTGGTACTTTGGGCAAGTGTCTTCTACTAAAGCTTGGGGCTGACCAAAGCCTTGTGAGTGGATTTGGTAAACGGAAACTGGAAGAAGCCTGTTGTATACATACATATATTTGTGCATATATGTGTGTGCGTCTTTGCCCCTGACCATCACTTGACAACCGGTGTTTTTGTGTTTATATCCCGGTCGACAAAATAGACTGGTAGAATTAATGAATACTGGAGTCGATTCGTTTGACTACAATTCTTCAAGGCGGTGCCCCAGCATGACCACAGTTTAGTGACTGAAACAATTAAAAGATAAAAGGAAAAATTCATGACGTAAGATATAAAATATATTACTAAGTCGAATGTGCCATTGCTTGCGTTGGATCACAGGCACCGTCTAAGAAAATTTTCTGTTCGTGTCGTCTATGTATCTGCCAAACAAGGTGAATGAGAAATATTGTTCTTACGGCTGACTAAATTTCAATTACACAGAGTATTATTTTAGCACACTCACCAGCCGCAAAAGCACTGCAGTATCTACAAGCGGATCATTTAGATCTTATATAAAACTATATAATTCAGCGTTGTAGCGGAGGGAGCTCTTGCTACGCGATATAAATCACCATTTTTTTTTTTCATTTTCACCGTATATCTTAAGTTTAGTCTTCTTGCACATTCTCTCGATAGATTTATACAAAGTCTGTAATGTTTTATAAGTTATATTTATATATATTGCGCATTGTTAGCGAAACATGCCTCTCAAACACTAATTAAGCTGTATCATGTATTGTTGGAAGACATATCATTAACGATAACTTATCTCTTGTTTTTATTTTATTTTATGGTTAAATGCACCGGTTTAATTTGCGTATTCAAAAGATATCAGGTTTTACAAAACAGCACAGTGAAATGATAAAACAAAGAACTTCGATTAGTTAGGTCTGCAATACAAAACTGTTGTATCGTGTGATTCATTCTATCTATCTATCTATCTATCTATCTATCTATCTATCTATCTATCTATCTATCTATCTATCTAACTGTCTGTCTGTCTGTCTGTCTGTCGCTAACGATAAATAAAAAACGATAAGAGATGTGAATAACAAACACGAATATATATAAATACTTGAACATATTATGACCCTTTCCTCCTCCCCAAAAAGAAAAAAAAATACACGAACAAGTAAAACAAAAACAAAAAAAACAATATAAATATCAAAACGCAAAGCAAAACAATAACAAAACAAAACATGCCAATATCCAGAGCTCGGGACAAAACAGTTGCTAAGCAATAAATACGTGTGTTGTTTAAATCTATTTTTACTGTTTTTCCTTCTGTAGTATTATTAGCCAGTATTGATAGATGGCTTGCATTCCAAAGTGTCCGTGTTGAAAGTTTTCTCTTGACTATCTTTGCGATTGTAGTTGTTGACGTATCGTTTGACTGGTGCCAGCAAGAATAATGGCTTCATCTGATTTGACCGATTTTCCCTGATTTTCTATGATTTTGTCTGATTTTGTCTGATTAAGATAGTTCTCTTCAAATCATTTTCTGAGACACGCTGCTTCCTATCTGTAGCGCTTCTCTCACCATGTATGCATATACAGACACATGTATGCAGACATACTTTCATACGTACATACAACCACGCTTACACAAGCAAAAACAGCTACTCATATTCACTAACACTGATGTGTGCATGCATGTATGAATGTATGTATGTACGTATGTAGGTATGAATGTATGTATGTATATACGTGTGTAAGTGTGTGTATGTATGTATGCATGCGTGTATGTATGCTTGTATGTATGTATGTATGTATGTATGCATATATCTATCTATCTATCTATCTATCTATCTATCTATCTAGGTAGGTAGGTAGGTAGGTAGCTATTTTTTCTGCTTATCTATCTATGTTTATAAATAGAGCATTGTATGTGTGTGTATGTGTATATATACATATATATACATATATATGTTTATATATACATATATGTACATCTATCTATCTATCTATCTATCTATCTATCTATCTATCTATCTATCTATCTATCTATCTATCTATCTATCTATGTAGTGTTTCAGTCAATAGACTGCTACCATGCTGCGGCATCGCATTGAAGGGTTTAGGCGAACAAATTGACCCCAATGTTTTTTACATTTGGTATTAATTCTATCTTTCTCTTTCTACCATCCCAAACCGTTAAGTTACAGGGACTTAAACACGCCAACTCCAGTTATCAAGCGAGTGGTAGGTTACAAACACAACAATAATACACACACACACACACACGTATATGTATATATGACTAGCTTCTTTCAGTTTCCGTCTACCAAATCCACTCACAAGGCTTTGGTCGGTCCGAGGATATATATAGTAGAAAACACTTACCCAAAGTGCCAGGAAGTAGGACTGAACGCGGAATCATGTAGGAAGCACAACGCATGCGTTTCTCTCTCAATGTATCTGTCTGTCTGTCTGTCTGTCTGTCTGTCTGTCTGTATGTCTCTATCTGCATATGAATGTAGGAGCTCTAGATGTATGAAGCAGACATATACATGTATCTATGTTTATGTATGTAACCTGTATGCGTAAATATGTATGTGGATACGTCAAAATATGAAGAAATATTTATTCATTTCAACATTGGGACATTCGTACAAAGAGAAACATTCAAATACGAACACATACAGGGTTGGCTAGATCATCTGACAGTAAATCAAAACCATTTAATTCCAAGATTTATTTATGTTTAACAACTGAATGAATTTGATAAAACTATCTAAATATAAAAATGATGAAAATTGTTCAAACTGAAGTCCTTCTTAAGCGACATGTTTTTCCATTTGAGTCAATACAGAATTACAGATAGTATTTATGGAATTTTGATACTGTCGGGTCACTTCTGGTCATCTCTGTATATATTGATGAAAGGATCAAAGGTCTTTCTCGAATCACAGGCTCATATGGTCGGTTACCCGGATTCTATGGACAGGACGACGATACGTCGCGCGGGATTACTCATTTTTACGAGGCGAGTGAACCGAAGCAACGAAAATGAAGTAGTTCTCTTAAGTACGCAACGCATCACCGTAAACATCGTAACCACAACCTTACGATCAGAAATGTAACACCCGAACCCGTAAGCCACGTGTCTCTGCACGCGCGTGTATGCTCATATATAAAACGTATTTGCACCTGTATATATGCAAGTGTAGTTGCGGAGATACACAGACGATAGATACATAACATACAATCATACATGCAGATACATGCGTGGGTGTGTATGAATATACCGGTGTTTGTGCAGGTATTCATATATATACATATATATATATAGATATACAGGGCAGGGAATCGTCAATTAGTAAATAAAATTAATAATTAACAATTTTGCCGGGTAGCTCAGTATGAAAAATTTGTAGTTTTGGAATCAGTAGTTCTTTGGCTGCTATTTCAGAATTCTCAGTATGTTGGAGAAGCAGGATACTGCTAATCCCTATATATTTATGATTATATATATATATATATATATATATATATATATATATATATATATATATATATATATATATATATATATGTATATATATATATATATATATATATATATATATATATATATATATATATATATATATATATATATATGATATATATATGCTTATGCATCATACATATACATATATTTACACGCACAAACACACGCACACACACACACACACACACACACACACACACACACACACACACACACACACACACACATACACACACATATATATATACGCATCCATAAAATTTAGCATACGCTTTCATGTTAATTAGCTTATAGACAATTGTTAATGAGGCGCTTCTGTCTAATACCCGCATGCATTTAAATCTATATAACATCAAGCAACCAGATCACTGTTCGTTTTTATTTAAACCGTCCTACTGTCATTCGTTGGCTCCGATATATTTAATACGATGTCATCCCATTACCATCACGATTTAGAAAAAGAAAAATGGTGTTTGAAAATCAATATCGACTAAAATTTCATTCAGAGACACTGTGGTCCTGAGATATAAAACCACAGCAAGCACAATAACAAGAACAAATGTAAAGTTGTCTTGATGAAAAAAAAAAAAATCTGTACAGCACATACCACCACCACCACCACCACCACCACATATCTACATACACCCACACACATCCACATCTACATACACGCACACATCCACAAACACGTGTACAGACACACATACACACGCACACACACATACACACGCACGCGCACATACACGCGCAGACACACAGATATAGATACACACACATAAATGTGCACACACATACACGCATACGCACATACGCGCACACACACATACGCACACACATACACGCTCACATATATTGTTCAGGAGTAGTGGTTTATCGTTTCAGGAAGCTATTTTCGTGTAGGTGTTTGTGTTTTTATGAGGTTTGTCTTTCTGTTTTCACTCCCCACTCTCTCTCTCTTTGTTTCTTTTGGTCAACATCATACCACGCACATTTATAAACACATACTTGAATACAAACATGAAAACATACATACATCCATCCATCCATCCATCCATCCATCCATCCATACATACATACATACATATATATATATATATATATATATATATATATATATATATATATATATATATATATATATATATATATATATATATGTTTACTGACAGCTAACTTATTGACCTGAATAGGAAATTCTTTTCCTTCTGTTTTCTTCTTTTACTCCCACACCCCACATTTATATGTATATATGTGGCTGTGTGGTAAGAGGCTTGCTTCCCAATCGCATGATTCTGGGTTCAGACCTACTGCATAGCACCTAGGGCAAGTGTCTTCAACTACAGCCTTGTGAGTGGATTTGATTTATGGAAACTGAAAGAAAACTGTCGTATATATATATATATATATATATATATATATATATATATATATATATATATATATATATATATATACGACAGGTATATATGAACGAATTTGAGTATCCCAGCAGTATAACTCCGATCAACAGTTGTTAATTCATATACAAAGTTGCCAGTAATCCCCTTCTAACAGATCAAAGTGACAGGACTCATACCTCCATTTCCATCATTTTCCCGATTTTCTTTTAATTTTCCCCGTTCTTTTGCGTTTTATCTTTGATTATTTCTTTAGGAATTGCGATG